>NW_026042306.1:1500000-1800000 GCF_023856365.1 Brienomyrus brachyistius | reverse complement strand
TAAACATATTGCTTGTCAGCATTTATCAGTGTATGCAGGAAATATAAGGAAACCATGGAAACAAATGAAAGTATGTAAACATACCAGTAAATAAATCTTTTGGCATCAAATGAAACAACATGAGGACATTCAGCAGACTGATGGCGGTACAAGTAACAGCCTCTTCTGTGGATCCTGAGAAGAAAATTGTCATATTAGGCAACATTGAGGGAAACTTTTCCTATTACAATATCTACAGACACATCAAAAAATTGTTCTCTAGTCCAGCATGCCAGTTTTTCCTGTTTGAATCTCTTTTCAAAATTTTCATCTGCTGAATGTTCCGGTAGATTTTGCTTTATCTACAATAGACAGTTTGTTGGTCTTTGTTTTAGAAGCATGTATAACACATGGGTAACCTACGCTCTGACAGTGCTGCAGAGTTAACCTTCCCTGCCTGGGGAATACGAATTTCAAATATTTTTCATATTCTCAATGTGTCACGATCGGGTTTGCGGGAAACGGCGATCGTGCAGGTCGGCAGGTAAGGAGAGGCAGGCAGGCAGGCAGTGATCAGGGCTAAACTGGGGTTTATTACGACGGGACAGGAGCTGGAAACACACACACCACACCGAATCCACAATGACGGACAAGGGGAACAGGTCAGACCAGGACTTAAATACACAAAGACTAAGCAAAGGAAGCGGACAAAGCTGGAGACGATCAGGGAAGCACACGTGGGTAATCAGGGGGCGTGGCACACACGAGGAGCGGACGAGCCAGGCATCACACAATGGTCAATGGAATCTATTTTTTAACCTCCTTCACATTAACCATGAGCATGTCTCAGGTATGGAATTTTACATAGAAACGTAGGACTTGAGGTAACCTTGTTTCACCCCATACAGTGTTACGCCCGAATAATGCTTGTGGAAGTACCCTACTGGATAAAATAACATCATGCAGCAAAATAAATAAATAGATAGATAGCTAAATAAATAAATAATCATGAACTTTTCTGTGCACTTCTATGGGTTCATTACAGTAACTAATCAATAGGATTCATGAGTGGAACATAGCCTTCAGCCAAAATAAATAAATAAATAATGCGGTAAAAAAAGTTTAAGAACAAAACAAACTGAAATATCAGTTTATTCGAGCGATAATGATGACAATGTGAACTGTTAAGATATTGATACAGACAGCAAAACTGAAACCTGTTTGGTAGCTTCTGACCTGCCCAATACCAGGTTACCCCAGTTTAAAGGTACCTGTTCATCATGATTATCTAGACTATTCATGACTGTTTGTTTATGACAGTCTGGTGGAGAAAACAGCTGGTGAAATAAACTGCTATGATGAACAGTGTTGGAAAAGTCAAATAAAACCATTTTCATGTGACAATAATTGGCAGCCTGTCACTGCAAATGACATGTGGCCTTCAGGTACTGCCTCAGGTAAGTGGCTAAATCAGTACAGCAATAGCTCCACAAACCAGATGCTGTGGACACCCATTTTTTTCAAAGCTATGAATGTTGTTTTTGACTCATTAAGAAACACCTGCATTTCACTGACAACAAAGACTATGTTAACGTCTATGTTAAAGTCATCTGTGTGTATATATATTTTTTATATTCTAGACAATCATGATGACTGTCAAGGGGGAGGAATACTTTTGCAAGTCGCTGTATTACTGCCCCCTCATCATTTTCCAAGACAGTAGCAGGCCAGCACTGTAGGTTTCACCTTTCACAGTTGGTTGGTTTGGGCTACTGTGTGATGATGGTTTGCGTATGTAGCATAATTGTTAATTTGAATTATTCAACATATACCGCTGTGAAAGTAGCATTTGGATACGTTGAATAATTTGAATTTCTTCAGATAATAAATTACATCACCACATGATAATAATTTGAATGCCTTTATAGAAGGAGTTTCCCAGCCCTAGCCTACAATGACACAATGGGCAGCATCAAACATGCAAATGAGGTACTTACATTGTACACGCACAAGCGACAAAAATGTTTGCTTGAACAGTGCCTAAGGAACACATTTGTCCTATACAAGAAGAATGCTGAAAAGCTATAAGGCGGCTGGCCCCCCATCCTGGGTTGTTTCCTGCTTCATGCCCAATGCTTCCGGGATAGGCTCCGGACCCCCCATGACCCAGTAGGATAAGCGGTTTGGAGAATGGATGGATGGATGCTTTGCACAAATTCTCAAATGGTACTTCTCACAACCACATATATAAATCTGCGCACCCTTAAGTCAGTTTCTCACAACAGAATGTAATTTCACATTGTTTTCATTAATTTACAAATGATTTAGTTTCAGCTCTCATAGAATTTAGTCCAAAAATCTGTTGTATTAGTCATGTTGCCAAAACGATACCATAACTGTGATAACATCCCAGCAGATCATATGTGATGTAGATGAAAATATGTGGACAAACAAGCAGGAGCAACAGGACAACCTAAGACACTGTGCGATCCCATGTGTAACTACAGGCTGCATAAAGGTGAGGGCAACAGCAGATAATCAAAAGTCTTACTTTATGACTGCATTAGTAACGTGAGCTGTATGAGCTGTATGAGCTGCACACGTCACACATTTACTAAGGAGATCCCTGGCCCCTCCTGGAGATGTGGCCACCAATTTTCACTATACTTCACTATGTAACCCTGTGAGAGATGGTATTAAGACTTATTTATTTTATGTATCTGCTTCATTGCTTAAATTAAGTTTTTTGTAAATTTGGGTTACCCCAGAATTTAAGGGGTTAAATTCTGTTTCGGGCAGATGTGTCTCTGGTCATGTGAGAGGGGAGGAGAATAACGGCGGGAAAGGAGGGTCGGACAAAGGACCCCGGAGGAGCAAGGTGAAGAGTGTGTGCGCAGGAGACGGACAGTTTCCAGCTACGGAAAAAAAGGGATGGACCGGCTTATCTGAGAGCCTACTCCCAGGAGTTGCCCCGAAGGAGATAATCCGGACAGCGCCCCAAGTTACCGGAGAAGCCTGGGGTTCCTCCGGCACCGAATAAGCGCCGACTCACCGCGCCAAACACAGAAACAGGCCTGCAGCGATTTTTTTTTCCATTTTCCCTTTTTGTCTTATTCCATGGACACAGGGCGGCATGTTTATTTTTGTGCTTTTGAAATACTCAGTTATTTGTAATCATTGGGGTTGGGATATGTATCTATATTGCTTTGCTTGATATATATATATATATATATATATATATATATATATATATATATATATATATATATATATATATATATATATATATATATATATTTTTTTTTTTTTTTTTTTCTGTTTTTATTAACTTCAGGGTGTTTGCATTCAGTCAATTGTTAACTGTGTTATCTTAGAGTTTTGGATGGTAAGGAGGGCGACAGAAACAACAAGCCGGTGTGGGACGCACCCAGGGCCCCTTTCCTATAATTGCAGTGTGCAGGGAAAGGGTGCTACACTTATAAATACTGCCACCCTATTGTACATAAATCAGTTAGTATATCCACATTTTATAAACTCACCTTCAGTTACACCCCACAGGATGAACGCTATGAAAACCATGAAGGATGGAACTGTGATGTATAAACAGTGATACAACAGAGGTTGTTTGCATTCACCTATAAACAAAAAGTATACAAAAACTTAACCACATTCGATTTAACATCAGATGAGAGAGTTCATTCAAACTTCAACATTTGCATTTAGCAAGTGAGCCCCTCCAGCATAAGTGGTAATTAGAAACGGAGTCAATTTTAAATGATAGTAGAGAGATTCCATAGTAATTCAGCAGATCTTTGACCGGTGATTTACTGGCTGGATTTGGAATTAAGGCCAAATATGAATTAAAGTCACTTACCTGGTAGTTTTAAATGCCTTAGAGAGAAAGCTGTGATTAGCACTACAGGCGTAACAGCAAAACACAGCACTAAAATCAACCAGTGCAGGGATGAATAGCCTAAAAAAAAAATCAAATTTCATTAAGCATTTTTCAAAAACACATGTTGCTTAGCATACTGTACTTTAACTGACACAAAAGATATGTAACTTGAGCATAAGCAACTCATGCAACCCGTCAAGTCATTTCCTAAATTGAAGCACAAATCTTCACCTTCCTCAGATGAGTGTTATTTCAGAGATATTTTCACCTCATACTGAAAAAAGACATTTTAGTACCCAAAGGAAAATGATTTTAAGTGTATTTTGACATTAAAGTTATAGAGAGAATCCTCAAGATCAGGGGACACAAAAACAGAGCAAATGGATAACAGGAATGATAGACACAAATCAGTCGGTAACAAAAGTTAAGGTCAGGAAGCCAGAATATCTGTCCTAGAACTAAGCAGTAAAGCAGACATCAAAGAAGTGGCATTCAAACTGAACAGGAAGGGTAGCAGGGAAAAACATCCTCACTAAACCCAAAGAAGGAGCAGCAGGCACACAGGGAGCAATCAAGACCGTTCAGTAGAAGCTCATAACAACAGCACAGTGCAATTCAGTGTGGAAACCAGAAAGAGGAGTGCGACAGAACTGAGCTAATACTCAGGAGAGGAACACCTGACAAAGGGAAGTAGCTCAGTCCAGCCTCAGAGTTATGTACAATTATTAACAGTAACTGCACTTTATTCCAGTGAAATTCATTCTGCAGTTCTAACATGAAGTAAAAATAAAAAAATATGACATGAAATCAACAATGTACCTATTTAAATACAGGATACAATAGAAATATAGTGCTCACAGGAACACTTAGCTCACTAAAATGCTGCAACTTTATTGGTTTTATAATAAAAATCATTTGATTATTTGCAAAAATATATCACATTAGAAACAGCCAGAGATGTTAACTAAAAGATTAATTTCATGAAATTAGTTGTAAAAGAGCTTATAAAAAGTGTAAGATCTTTTATAAAGAAATATATGTTCTTTATTTTTTAAAAATTTTACATAAAAATATAGGTAATTTTTTTTTTGCATATTACTTATTTTTAATAGCCTCAAATAGTGGCATGGAATGTCCAAGTTTCTTGGTGCTTTCAGTACTGAGGCTTATCCAGGCTTGTTTTGCCTTCTCTTTCAGCTCAGACTGAAAGAAACCATTACAATGCATTACAAAGGTATTTATAGTGTAGGATCACACATGCACATATCACAGAGATTAAATTCCAGGTGGCCTGAGACAAGGCCTACCCTGGTACGAGAGGTACTTGCTGGCCTAGGCAGCAAAGGGGGGTCCGTGACCCCCCCCCCCCCACACACACACAGATAACAAGGGAGGCCAACACTCCAACTTTTATTGCCCAAAGATTTAGGGACCTACAGACAGCAGAGTGGACCTCAAGGACAGGGGTCCCTCGACTTGGCACACGACCCCCTTCCTAGACATTCTGCCTTACATACCACTCACCCAACAGACCAACATCTTTAAGAAGGTTTCTTTTAAGTTTGGCTTTTGTATATCTGTATACTTATTTACTCATGACTACTAGTCTCAATATACAGAGTTTGTATGTGTGCTAACTTTCAGAGATTCTTTCTTTGTTTGACAAACCCCTCCTTTCTCTTGCACATTCCTCAGTGGCCTTATCTGATCTTTGTGGCCGTCAGCAAGCTCTTTGTGTTCTACCATCCTACAGTATATTAACAGAACTAAATTAAGGTGTATATTACCCATTCTGGGGAGAAGATCAATTGCAATAATTCAGACCAAGCAAAATATGTTGTTCCCAGATGTGCAATTTAATTTGGTATTACCACAGACTAACAGCCACGTCTATCTAAAGGTAAGATGTGCTGTTTGAATGTGAATATGTCTGTATAAAGTGTAACATCTGTTGAGGTGCAACCCAAACCACCTATACCATATACTGATGTGAGTCAGTGACATTCAAGATATAAGTAATTGTTAATAAATTATTATAGACGGTATGAAGTGTGAACCGCTAGGCTGGTATGGCATGTTTGGTATCAAACTGATGGAAAATCACTCCTGATTCCAAATCTGGTCAGTGGTTACCATGAAAATGGATATATCAAAAGTTACACCAACTTAACGAAAATCATCAATAAAGGGGGAATCAGTCTAGTGGTAAATCTCAAAAGGACTGATACAAACCCCCTTCTGAAAGCCCGCCAAATGGATGTTCTTCCATTGGTGCAGCTTTCGAATTCCTGGTCATTCCTATTGATGAACTTTAGACTATAAAACCTGGCACTTCAGAACAAAGCTAGGAGGAGAAACAGAAGACTATCAGCCTGAAGGGAGAGGGGAGAGCAGAAAGACCATCAGCCTGAAGAGATTGGTGGAGAACATCAGCCCAGGAGAAGAGAAGCCCACAAGAAGCCCTCCAGAAGCCTGAAGACCCAGCTGGACAGAGAACTGCAACCAAGACAAAGCTTCACAAGGAGAGAGAATCAAAGGGGCTCCACTCCAACAAGTGCTGCAAACGCCGCGCCTCCCTGAGTGCCATCAGCCTCTGCAACCAACTGCCAAGACCCCCCCCCCCACTCTGCAACCAAGTAAACCAACTTCCTTTCATTTCTAACAACCTAAGCGGTTCTGTGAACCTGCTATATGACTTTAGGGTCATGTTTCCACAAACTGCTTGCTTTGCAGAACAGTATTTCCCTTTTAAGGTTACTCATTTAAATCTGGTCATTGCATTTCCATAATTACATTGTTTGCGTCTATTCCGTTATTTCGTGTTTATTGTTTGTATTAGGTCTAATGTCTGTCTTATGTTAGTTGTAGGAATAAATGTATGTCTTTTACACAACTTCAGCCTCCGTCATTGAGTGCTCACAATAGTCCCTGCCTCTGTGCGATCTGGCTACTACGCTCTGAAGCCTCAAACTCGCCTGAAATATCGCGAGACTCTCTCTCATCGGCCGTGAGGGGAGCTTCGCTACCGATCGTTTACATTACCTGGTGACGCAGCTCGCTGGATGAGCCTTCTAACCCAGGTTATTAAGCGATACTGGTTATTAATGAATCCCATTTAAGTCTCACATTAACAGACTCACAGGGATTCACAATTGAGTTTGGAGGAGCCGACCATTCGGCATAACAATTGGTTAATAATCCGCATTAAATAATAATTAATTAAAAGTTAATTAATTTCAAAGCATATTGGTGGAGATATTCAAATTTACCTGAGCTAATAATTCCTACAATAGTGCATTACAGAGGAGTTTCATAAAGCATTCATTATGTATAATACACATGGCTATGTGTTATGCCTTTTGATAAATACTTATAGGAATGGTTATAATGCTTTATGAATGCATCATTGTTACGAATGTTTATAAATTACTAACAATGTGGCGAAAGTGTTACAAAAAAAAAATACATTTCCGAAGGAATATTCAGTATTTAGGCTTATTTAATTTTGTGTGCATTTAAGCCTCTTAGAGTACAGAACACTCATTATCAGATTCAAAACACTGATGCTCGCATACAAAGCCAAAAATCCTCTGGCACCATCCTACCTAAAGGACCTCATCACACCCCGCACTACACCACGATCTCTCCGATCCTCCAGCACTGCAAGACTGGTCCCACCTCCCCTCAAGGCACAAGGAAGACACACATCTCGGCTCTTCTCTGTCCTGGCACCTAATTGGTGGAATGAACTCCCCCTAGATGTCCGAACAGCTGAATCCTTGAATGTTTTCAAGCGACGACTCAAAACATTCCTATTTCAGAAATACCTGACGTAGTACTTCAGTACTCTTACTCGGCTCTTCTCTGGTGTGTGTGTGTGTGTTTAAAAAAAATAATAATTCTGCACTTCTCAACGGAGTTTTCAGACAGATGGTATTCATAGCTTGAGCTAGCATCAGAAATTCATCGCAGAGTCTTATGTAAAGCACTTATGTAAGTCGCTCTGGCTAAGGGCGTCTGCCAAATCCTGCAAATGTAAATGTAATCTGTCTATAGCAGACTCTAATAAAAATTAAATCAATCACAAAACATAATGTTGAGAAACATATTAAAACAATTTCCTCTGGTGGCTTACCCAGTGGTGATATCCTGACTGTTGTATTGGCAGAATCAGTATTTGTGTGGACTTCACACATGAAATCTCCATTGTCTTCAGTCCTGACTTTCCACAGTTTCATTGAGAAATTTCCTTTGGGAATTTCCTCAATGAAGAATTCAGCTCTTCCAGAGTATCTCTCAGGCTGAGACTCCGGTCTGATCTCTCCATCATAAAGAAGGACCAAGATGTCATCGTCTGTTTTTCTCCATTCCACATAAAGCTCTGTCACATTAACATGGGTGTCCACAGAGCAGCTAAGAGTCACATCCTCTCCAGCATCTGCATAGACAGCCTGATCTGCACCAGTCACCACCAGTCGCTCTGGAACAAGAACAGGAAGATTCGTAAATCTGATCTTTTTTGTTTTGCCAAAGAGCACAAGATTTTTCATCTCTTGTAGTAATAAATATCAGATTGATTAGGGTGAGTGTGAGCAGTGTGACACGTAGGGCTGTACATATTGTTTAATAAACAATTAGTAAATGTGTTCAGGACCCTTGCAAACAGGTGTGTGATGATACTGAGTGGCTTGGATATATTGAAATATATTGGTGCTTTTTTCTTTACTTGGTACTCTACTGTAACTTGCAACATTAAGTCATAAGTGCTGCAAAGCTAAACTCGGACAAACCGGCAATTTTTGAAAATCACCCAGATGACTGGACAGGAGCCTAAGTTGGACTAACTTACCTACTTGCTGTATTGCCACCCACTTTTCATGGTGTTCCTGCTCTGTATAAACCACACACTTGTACACTCCTGCATCTGCAGTCCTCACACCCTCAAGCAGCAGAGAGAAGTTGCCTTTGGGGATTTCCTGAGAGAAGTGCGCTCTGCCCCTGTATGCGTCCCCCTGTGATTCAGGTCTGCTCTGACCCCCCTGGAATAGGTGCACGATGGTGTCTGAGTCAGTCCTCCTCCAGTCCACCTCCAGCTCCTCCAAAGGCAGGGGTCTGTCCGCAAGGCAGGGCAGCAGTACAGCTCCTCCCAGCCGGGCTGTTAGAGGACCAGCAGAGCCGAGCAGCTGGAAACCTGCAACAGCAGCACTATATGTAAAATATCTACCATCTACTTTTAGATGGCAAATAACAGACAAATCATCGATTATAAATTATCTACGCATAAGCATATATTTCCACGATAATTAGTACACCAAAGTACTTTTCTTAAAACCGTCTTAATCATGACCCTTAAATATTATATGACCAGCATACGAATACAGTAGGTAAGAGGATGTACTATCATACGAGTTACATGGTACATAATTTGTGTGATACATACCGTCAGTGCTAACGACCATCCCGAAAAAGATCAAAGCAAGGACGAGACTTCTGATCTTCATTCCCAGCTGAATAGTTATTCTGATTATGTTCGCAAATTATCGTTTCTATACGACATGAAAAAAAAACGTAATATTTTAAACATAAATACGCTTGCCTTAACACAGTTATATCTCTATAGCTAATGCTGTCTTTCTGACCACACTTTCGGCTTCAGTTTTGATTGTACTTTCACCTATTACCTAACACGCGCCGTTAAACAAAGGGGAGGGAACTTACAAACAAAAATCTTAAATAACCAGCCGGCCCACCTCTACATCGAACGCAGATATTACTATAGCCTTACATCGAGTTACGCCTGATCGAGTCACGTATGATCGCATTTACGTCCAGAGTCCATAGTAAATAATGCACATTAATTAAGAGATGTATAAAAGCGGACGTAGTAGGACATTACTGGGTGTATCATTTTTTTATTATAAAGTGCTGTGATTTTTATGCATTTATTATTTTTCACTGTAGAGTACTATAGTTTGACTCCGGTGGTCCAGCTGTTACGGGACATTCAGGACGCCCGTGTTCCCCCTGCAGCACGCGGATTTGAAATCATGACGTCACCCGCTACGCTGTTCCCGTGCACTCTACTCTTCTAGAGCAGGGGTGGCTAATCTTATCCAGAAAGTGAAAGTGTGTATGCAGGTTTCCTCAAACAGGTAAACATGTTTTGTGTTTCTTGTCTGTCTGTTGCCTGCCGGTCTGTCTGTCAATATACTTTGGATTTGGAATTTATACATATGTTCATTAAAAACGTTTTGATGTGTAAATGGTTAATTTATTTGTGTTTTCATTTACATATGTGATTGAAGTGTTCTCATAATTTTTTTACCTATTTGAGGAACATCTGATTTATATATATTATATGTGGCGAGTGGTGGCGAGTGTAATACTGCCAAATAGCACCAAACAATGGTACCAATAGCCACACGTTAGTCCGACTACGCCACCCCAGGTATTACACCCAGAGAAAGTTCAAATCGCCCTACCCCCGGGCAAAGGCACACTGGTCCGTTCACCCTAAACAGCGGAGAGACGTTGTTCCAAACACACACTTTTATTACACAATAAAACCATAAAAAGATTAGTACATCAACCCGAACGCCCAGAGCTTGAAATACCGCCGCATACCAGCAGCCACTTCTTGCCGATCTAAGGCTGGGCGCCGGAACCTAAAACAGCGAAAATCATGCAGCACGAGCGGGAAGGGAAAAAGATATAACCGCAAACCAAACAAAATCACACAAAAAACCCAAAGAAAACACTGCAGTCTAAAAGAAACAAATAAAAAATACAAAACCATTACATTAATACACAATAAAAATCCCATTCAAAACAGAACACCAAATACACCAAACAAAACAAACATAATACAATTAGAACAGAAGAACACAAACCCTTAGAAAGCGGGGGACCAGTCAGACTCTCCAACACCCGCTCACACGCATGTGGGCACACACACCCCCCCGCCCCCAGCTATGGACCCGCTAACGACTCAGCCTGCTATAGGCTGGACAGAGTAGAGACAAACCGAAAGCGCAAAGCGCAAAACGGTGCAAACGTCACTAGGCAGCAGCAATAAGGCAAAGTAAAGCTGAGCCGCCGCTAGGCAGAGCAGGGCACAGTCGCCGCTAGGCAGAGCAGGGCACCGTCGCCCCTAGGCGGAGCAGGGCACAGTCGCCGCTAGGCGGAGCAGGGCACCGTCGCCGCTAGGCGGAGCAGGGCACAGTCGCCGCTAGGCGGAGCAGGGCACCGTCGCCGCTAGGCGGAGCAGGGCACAGTCGCCGCTAGGCGGAGCAGGGCACAGTCGCCGCTAGGCGGAGCAGGGCACAGTCGCCGCTAGGCAGAGCAGGGCACAGTCGCCGCTAGGCAGAGCAGTGGTTCCACGCGAGATGAAGCAGCTGTCAACCCCACGCCACAACACACGGGACCCGGGCTGAACACACCAAGGTAAGATGTCCGCGGATGAACAGGAGATCCAGCAATTAAGGTGACCGCCGAAAAGGAGCCTAGAACATTGGTGCCAGGGTAACTCTTATAGTCCGAGCGCCCTCTCCGATTGGCTACTCCCCTCCAGAACTTAATTAGGTACACACCTCATTTCCTTTCAGTATATTTCAGTATACTGTGAGACAGAATATGAAACACCAGGGTGAACTTTGTGAGTGACAAAGACCAAGATAATAAAACAAGTGAACTACCTCTTCTCAGGAAATACCAAGATAGACAAAGTGACCTTAACATGTCACAGAAGTGAGGACTGCACTCAGCAGAAGAGATCCTGCAAGTCCTACCACCTGCCCTCTGGATCCAATCCCTTCCACAATGCTCCAGGCAATCTCTCAAGACCTTCTCCCCTTCATCACCACTATCAATAATAGCTCCATAACATCTGGTCATGTACCAACGACATTCAAAAAAGCCAGGGTTATTCCCATCCTGAAGAGACCCGCACTGCATCTCTCAGACATCAGCATCTACCGACCGGTTTCACTTCTCTCTTTTCTTTCAAAAATGCTTGAATGCACAGTTTACAATCATCCATCCATTTTCCAAACCGCTTATCCTACTGGGTCGCGGGGGGTCCAGAGCCTATCCCGGAAGCAATGGGCACGAGGCAGGGAACAACCCAGGATGGAGGGCCAGCCCATCGCAGGGCACACTCACACACCAGTCACTCACACATGCACTCCAACGAGCAATTTAGTAACTCCAATTAGCCTCAGCATGTTTTTGGACTGTGGGGGGAAACCGGAGTACCCAGAGGAAACCCCACGACGACATGGGGAGAACATGCAAACTCCACACACATGTAACCCAGGCGGAGACTCAAACCCGGGTCCAAGAGGCAACTGTGCTAACCACTGCACCACCATGCCACCCAGTTTACAATCAGCTGTCTCTCTTTCTCTCTCAGAACAACCTTCATGATCCTAACCAATCTGGCGTCAAAGCAGCATATTCCACAGAGACTGCCCTCTTGGTTGTCACTGAGAAGCTACATGCTGCCAGAGCAGCCAAACTGTCATCAGTCCTAATCCCCCTTTACCACCAGCATTTGACACGGTCAAATACAAGACTCTTTTGTCCAACCTCATGAGTCTTGGAATCCATGACCGTGGTTCGTTTCCTACCTAGAAGGCCGGTCATATCAAGTGACATGGAAAGAATCTCCCAAGGAAGAATCTCTATCCTTGAGTGGGTCATTCTGATTCTCCCGGTAGCCTTTACAGTACCCTGCACCTCATTAAGTTTGGACTCACTAAGTGGGGTACGGGATGTTTTGTGGATCACTGCACACTGAATATAGAACATCTCCCATGTAACAGTGTTCAAAATGAGGATCCACTTCCAGATCCTCACTTTAGTCTGGCTGAAAGGTCATTTCGGCTCCTCCCACCACTCTCTCTTTCGTCTTCCCTGTCCTGCCATTATCTCTCCCTGTTGTCCTCTTTCTCCCACCACTCTCTCTTCCTTGTCCTCTCTCACACCATTTTCTCTCCTTACTCTTCTTTTTCAATTGCCTCTCTCTCTTACGTCTTCCCTTTCCACTCAAGCTTTCTCCCTTTCTTCCTCCTTCTCAATGAACTGTTTAACACCCTAACCTACTCTGGCTCCCTCTGCCCCTTGGCTGGTTGGTCTGGCTCAGTGAGAGTTTGTGTTTAGAGTGTAGAGTTTTGCAAAAATATCCTATAGTTTCAAAGTTTTTTTTCCTTAGGCACTAACTTGAAAGTTTCACATGAGGTCTAAAAATCCAGAGGAATTTCATTATGCACCGCAGGTTATACCTGTGGGGCAGTTCCTTACCACTATCAGGTCTGGGAGATGCCAGGAAGACGACTATAGCTTTTTGGCAGATTTCCTGAACACAGTGCAACTAAATATCACTCTGTTAGACAGAGTGGAACAGCCGATGGGTTTGAACAGAGCAACACCTGACCTTAGAAATACTGAGAAATGGATTATCTTCCACCTTGCAGGCCACATTGTCCACAAAGTCATTGAGTCTGCTAACACTTGTGAAAAATGGAAAATTATAACGGAGCACAATAATGATCCTGCTGGAGACAACAGCTGGAGAAAACTGAGGAAGTATTTAGGACCAAGACTGGTTACTCCCTCATGGAGCTCCCCACAGCAGTGCATATCTCGGAGAAAGAAGCTCAGGTACTCTGCAGAAGGCTTGCTTCATGCTGAGGAGGCCCTCAGCGGCTTGTGAACCTCCCGTGTCAGCCATCGCTTCTGATTAGCCTGTTTGGTGATGTTCCTGGTGTACATCACATCATCAATGCATTTGGTGACAGTCCCTGTATATATCTGGAGGTTAACGTGTTGCTTGTAAGAGGCTGCCTGCTTGAACATGTCCAAGTCTGTGGTGTTAAAGCAGTTCTGAATTGCCAAGGTGGTGCCTTCTGGCCACATCTGTACCTGATCCATATCTAATATGAAGTGGTACAAGGCAGACTGTTAGACTATATACCTATTTTCTCTGCAAAATAACTGAATGACTGAGAACACAGTTTCTCCCCACATTGAGCTGTACCTTTCGACCTGCCTTGGCCTTCGTAAGGCCATGATTGAGGACATGGTGCACGATAGTGGCCCTTATTTAATCAGAAACGTGTCTATGCCCTTGGCCTCCACTGTATCTTACTCTATTTTGCCTCCCTACTTTCCCACCGCCAACTCTTCTTCCTGGCTGTTCATCCTGTTCTTTTCCTTTTCGTCCTTCCATTGTCAAGAATATTCGCTTGCCAATTGAAGGTTCATGAGATGCACCTCTAAGCTACTTTATAGAACTGCTTGATCATTGGTTGATCAAATGATTCAAACATTCCCCTCTATTGATGAATGTTAAGATTCACCCGAGTGCAATAAATAAATTAGGGAACCATTCATAAAAAAAGTCTAATTGAAATGCATGGAGGGGGCGGCATGGTGGTGCAGTGGTTAGCACTGTTGCCTCACACCTCTGGGACCTGGGTTCGAGTCCCCGCCTGGGTCACATGTGTGCGGAGTTTGCATGTTCTCCCCATGTCGTCGTGGGGTTTCCTCCAGGTACCCCGGTTTCCCCCCACAGTCCAAAAACATGCTGAGGCTAATTGGAGTTGCTAAATTGCCCATAGGTGTGCATGTGTGAGTGAATGGTGTGTGAGTGTGCCCTGCGATGGGCTGGCCCCCCATCCTGGGTTGTTCCCTGCCTCGTGCCCATTGCTTCCGGGATAGGCTCCAGACCCCCCGCGACCCAATAGGATAAGCGGTTTGGAAAATGGATGGATGGATGAAATGCATGGAAAATATTCTTGACAAATTATGACAACTAGTTCAACCATTCTGCATGTAAGAACTTGTACAATGAACTAATGCCTAGATGTTTTGGGGGGCAAGACTGTTTAACAAAACAAAAATATAACATATTTTGATCATTATGAGATAACCAATTGATATTATGTACAAATTGATATTATGTAAGTATTTGCAGTTTAACCAAAATAATGAGACTTTGCATTTATCGTGTGCCAAGTGACTTGATAAAGTGGAGGTTGCACAAGTAGTTATAAGAATTTCATTTCTGATCTGAGAAATGTACCAAAACGACTGAGAAAAGCTAACATGCACTTACAAGATTATTTATACAGTAACAGAATATGATGAATACTTATATACTGTAATACGTTTAGTATTTACAGTCATCAGAAGGTTATAGGTTTGAGTCCGGCCTCGGCAGAACAGGCACGTCTGTAGGCCCTTGAGCAAAGCTCTTAACTCCCATCTGCATGGGTGCCGCTGCAGGTGGCTGCCCTTCACCGCCAAGTTTGCTCTCACCTGCATATGTGTCTTTGTGTCATGGAGAGCAAGATAAGGTAGGTGGAAAGAGAATTTCCCCACAGGGATCAATAAAGTGTTATTAAATTAAATTAAGTTAAATTTAATCTAATTAAATTACAGTTTTTTGAGGCCCTTAAATATATTAACCAAGCCATTAGTGCATGTTGTCAATTCCAAATGAATATGAGCTAAACAGCATTCTTGCACAATGGCAGATACCTTTACATTGCTTGCACATCTTATTTCATTGCTGAAGGACTTTTTGCAAAGCATTAGCCACAGTGATCATCTGATAACAAAATCACATGGGAGTGCCTCATCAAGCTAATCAGGACCAAATGGCAGCAGCTGCTAACACTCTGTCCCAAAACAGTTCCTGAATTGGGACAAATTTACAAGTGATTAACCACTATGGAAGTCCGTTTCTGCCACCCGGAGGAGAAAAAAAAAACATTTATCTTACATTTCTGACTTATTAAGTCGGAATTCTGATTGGATGGTATGAAAAGTTAAAAGTCAGAATTCTACGGAAGAGGATTAGGACCACCATAAAAATACTGTTTGAATTCTGACTTTTTTACTCAGAATTCTGACTTTAATCTCAGAATTCTGAGTTTTTTCAGAGATTAAAGTCTGATTTCTGAGAAAAAAAGTCAGAATTCAAATAATATTTTCATGGTGGCCCTAATCCTCTTCCGTAGAATTCCGACTTAATAAATTAGAATTCTGAGATAAAATAACACTTTTTTTCCTTTTTCTTTTTGTCCCTTGTTTTTCCCCTGTTTATCGCTGTTGTCACTTTGGGATGTTGCTTTGGCTCCTGCACTGTTTTACTTCACTTAAGGCTCCTCCCACGTTTTCTCACTACTTTTTCTCTGCATCACATTTCTGTTACCTTCCCATTTCCCCCAATGTGGCCATATGCTCAATGCACAGCATAAATAATGACACAAAGTGTACACAACGCCAACACAAGCATACAACACAGATATATACATGTTCACAGACACATACAAATAGGACAGATACAGACATGCAGGACATACATGATGCAGACACACACAGACACAGACATACACACACACACACACACACACACACACACACACACACACACACCTTTAGCAAACATCTTAACAGTTAATATAAATATGTCCACACTAAGATTTTTCCTGGAATTGGTTCCAGGAAAATGAGGTAAAAAATTGCTAATCGGTTAAATGACATTGAAGGCAGACTCATATGGCCAAATCATCTGAATATATGCATACCTTCCCACAGTTCCCTCACACGTACTCAGCCTGGTACAACTCAAAACAAATAGGCGTAACCATATTGATTAACAAAAGCATAAACTTCACCATTAGCAACAATATTATAGATGCAGAAGGTACTGTAGATTTATAATACTAAATTTATCTATTCAAAATATGGATTTCTGCATTGCTAGTGTATATGGGCCGAACGTTGATGACCCCTCCTTTTTCATGCGACCGCCACCCCTCGAGTGGTATTGTTTCCGGCCCGAGCGACTGGCCAATAAGGGGGCCAGCGCGGTACGGGACGCTATCCTGCAGGTCCCTCCCACCCTGCCCCCTGGCTCGCCCTCCCTCGCCTGACGGGGGCTCGGTCGGCGCCTGCGGGTCCTGGCCCTCCGGGTCGGCTGTCACCTGCGGGTGCCCCTCCACGGCCTCGTAGCCCTACCTCGCTCCCCAGTCCGGTGCCTGGTCGGTCGCCTGCGGGCTCCCCAACGGCGGCTCCTCGGTTGCCTGCTGGTCCCCCACCTCCTGCGCGTCGGAGGACGTCGCCGCCTACTGCGGCTCCCCCCCCTCCTTGACCTCGCCAGGGTCCCCTCCAGCTCCCTCGTCCCCTTCCCTCGTGCTCCCTCCTACTCCCCTCAGCTCCTCGTCCTCCTGTTTTCCCTCCGTTCACTCCTGGCCCTTTTGTTCCACCTGTTCCCACTGTGTCACCTTTCCTGATCTGTCTGTCTGCCTTCCCGGTCCTGTGTCAAGTTTTGTCTTACTTCTTGTCTCTGTGCCAGTTCTGTGTCTCGGTCCTGTTCCCTGTTCCTCGTTAACTGTTTTGTTGTTCTTTTCCAGGTCCCGTTTCCCTCGTCCCGTCCGTCGCCTCCTCCTAGGCGCGCCCGGTGAAGTGCGCCTTTGGGAGGGGGGGTTCTGTGATGCCCCCTGATTACCCACGTGTGCCTCCCTGATCGTCTCCAGCTGT
Organism: Brienomyrus brachyistius; assembly: GCF_023856365.1. Classification (NCBI taxonomy): domain Eukaryota; kingdom Metazoa; phylum Chordata; class Actinopteri; order Osteoglossiformes; family Mormyridae; genus Brienomyrus; species Brienomyrus brachyistius. Next base: position 1,782,578 of record NW_026042306.1, on the reverse strand, counting down.
GTCTAGTTATTTTGATCAGTCCTGTCCTAGCGATTACCCGCGTCACCGGCGATCGTGACACCAACAAATTAATAAATCTTTTACAGGATTTTATGAAGCTTTATACTCATCACAGAATAATATATCTGATGCTGACATCAGCAAATTTATTAGCAATATAAATCTGCCAAAGCTAATTAATTGTTTAATTAATTAAACAAATTATTGTTTTAGACTCTCTATCAATATCTGAATTCAATGAAGCCCCAGGTGCTGATGGTTTCCCAGCAGAATTATACAAAGTATTTTGGCCAACGCTAGCACCCGTTTTTATCAGAATGGTTACTCAAATTCAGAATTATCACTATCTCCAAACATGAACTGTGCCAATATTAGCCTGCTTCTGAAACCCGGTAAAGACCCAACGCTGACATCCAGCTACCGCCCAATCTCACTCATAAACGTAGACCATATAATTTGCAAAGTTCTTGCCAAAAATTTATAGAAAGTCACTTCATTTCTTATACATTCTGACCAAACGGGTTTTACCAAGGGTAGACACTAATAATACACGTGGATTATTGAATGTTATAGACTACTGCTTCATTAACCAATTAGAAACCACGGTTATATCTCTATATGCAGAGAAAGCATTTGACAAAGTTAATTGGAAATTTATATTTGCAGTTCTACATAAATTTGGATTTGGTTCATCCTTCATAAACTGGATTAAAACACTATACAGCTCTCCAAATGCACGTATTAGGACAAATGAATTAATAGAAGATGCAAGTGAATTAGATATGGAAGAAAATAAAGCACACATAATCCTTACTGCCTTAGGCATTGCAAAGAAAACTATCTTCATGAACTGGAAATCAAAAATTAAAGAAATTTACTTCTAGATCACATAAGTATGAGGAAAAATTCTGTTCCCTTTTGAAAAAAACAATTAAGTGAATTGGGTTCTCTCCGGTCCACATTGCCCAATATATAGGGGAGGTGATCGGCTGTGGTCTCATCTCCTCGGGATCCTGGTGGGTGTCGGGGTTGGGCCCTCGAGCTATGTGCGTCTGGTAGCTTCTTGGGGCTGGGGGGCTGTGGCTGCCATCTTGTGATGTCTGGGTGTCTGCCCTGGCTCGGGTGGCTGCTGCCTGGTAGTCATGGGGCGTGGGGTCTGGAGTGCTGGTGGTGACAGTGGCTGGCCCTGGGATGGGCAGTTGGCCTCTTCGGCGCAGGCCTGGGTATGGGGTCCAGGGCTCTGGTGCCCGGGGTCTGGACATTTCCTCTGTGGGTCTCCCCCCGGGGTGACGATAGGGGGGGGGGGGGGTTGTCAGTCTATGTTAGGCATCCAACCTGTGCAGTTTTGGGGGTGGCGTGTCTCCAGCCTGGGCTAGTCTGCCACATTTTTGTTGATGAGTGAGTGACTATCTGAGTGCGGACTGCCCTTCGGGGTGGGGGGTGGCTTTTGGTGCTGCCGTTGCCCTGGGATGTTGTTGCCGGGGGCCCCAGGTCCACTCCTTCCCGCACGGCGGTGGGGGGCTGGGGTGCCTACTGAGCCAGCTGGTTAGCTGGCTCTCTTTTGCCAAGGGGTGAGTAATCTGCCACCTGGCGTTATGAATCCCAGCCTCTCTCCCCCCTCATTCAACAACATGCCACACGCACATGTAGGACCTCTGGGGGGGGGCGTAAGTCGTGCATATTACAGTGGGGAGGGCCATTTACGTGGCCTTACCCACTGTGCTGCACGGCCTTCTGCCTCCCCCTGTTTCAATTGCACATTAGTCATCACATACCAGTATACACACGGGGCCTTGGGGGGCGGGGGCACTACTCAGAGGCTGGTGGTATCACTCGCCTCAGTGCTGCTGCCGCCCCTCAATTTTACTCACACCATATACATTGAGGGTCTTGATGGGGAGGAGATGTGGAGGAGAGCTGTTCACAAGCAGCGCTCCTCTACGCTTCCCCCATCAATTTTAAATTCATCTTAGTTTCTCAACAGTCATACTCACCCCTGCACTACATACAGTCACATACAGGGACATCACCACACGCATCCAACACTCTACCTCTCAGGTGCAGGTGCATGGGGGAGGAGAGTGGGCGGATCTTCCTACACCCCTGCTTCCTGCCGGGGGTGGGGGGAGGGGAGGAGGCACTTGGGTGGTCACTCAGCTGGCGGTGCCCTGGGGTCATGGCTGGCGCCAGGAGTTGCATCCGTTCTTCCACATGTCGGAGAGCTGTCCAGAGTAGATGGGCCTACAGTATGTCTTTTTGTCTTTGTGTGTGGGTGTCTGTGTATGTTGTGGGAATGTGTGTATGGTCTATGTGCATGGCTGAGAGGTGTGTTTGCGGGGTGTCTGTGTGGATGGTGGGGGCCTGGGTCCAGGGCTTGCTGCTCCATCCTGGGTGCGGTTGGTCTCCTGGGCATGGTTGCTGGCCCCTTTCCTCAGGGTGGTGGCCCGGGAGGGGCTCGGGTCTCTTTACCGGGGGCTGGTCGGCCCCTGGCCGCCTGGGGTCCCAGGGGCCCTGGACTTGGCTCGTACGGGAGCGACCGCACCCTCGCGGGGTCAGCTGCCTGTTGCCTCTGGTTCTCTGGGACTCATGCCCATTTGGCTGCGGGGGCTGAATCTGGAACCTCCCTTCACCCCCGGTTGTAGTGGAGGCGCAGCTGTCATTGGGACATGGAGCCCCGGTTCTTCCGTGCTCTTCAGGGGCTGTGGACGTCCTGGTCCTCCCGGGCCTGTCTCCGCCGACCTCTGGCTCTTGTGGGGTGTGGTTGCGGCCTCCCACCCTTGCTATTTAGTACATTCCATGTTGAAAACGCACACACACACAACATACACGCGCAAGACACGCACATAACACACGCACACAACACACGCAAACAACACGCATCTCGTCTACACAATTGAGCACACATGTACGTATACTTGCACGCACCCATCCAAGCACACACTAAGATTTTATATACTTGTATAGTTGTGTTACTTTCTTCACTCTTTAATTTTGTTTGTTCCTGAATTTGTCCATTTCTGGATAAACTCACATTTCTGTTTTTATCCACTCTTGACATGTTTCTCACTTACTCCTTTTTTCTATTTTTTTTCTTCTTTTTCTCCCCCTTTTAATCTGTCCCTCCTCTTCGGCCAGCTTACTCACTGCAATATTTTACATGTGTTAAAAATGAAATCAATAAATAAAGTAAAAAGAAATCGATCAATATGAGGGGCCTATGCAGAGTGTCACGACCGCGGTCGGGCAAAGCGGCGATCGTGCGGATCGGCAGGCAGGAACGAGCAGACAAGCCGAATTCAGGGCTGACAAGGGGTTTATTAGGAGATCCGGGGCAGGGAACATAGAACGGCAACTGACATCAATGACGGACGAAGGACTCAGGTAAGACACGGACTGAAATACACAGGACTGATTGAAAATAATCAGACACAGCTGGGTACAAATCGGGAAAGAACACGTGGGTAATCCGGGGGCGTGGCACACACGAGGAGCCGACGAGCAGGGCATGACACAGAGTTTATAGAGTCCCCCCCATGGTAAAGCAAACATGTTTGGCAAAGCAGTGCATTCAGACCATGATTCTCCTTGCTACAGCTGCCAGACAGAAGAAAGGTAAATATATATATATATATATTTTCCAACCCTCGCCTTTAAGAGGCTCTGTAGTTACCAGCTTGACAAGCATGGATGGAATTGTGATGAAAAAAAAATGCATTCATTCATCCATCCATCCATCCATCCATCATATTCTGCTTAATACGAGGTCAGGTCACGGGGGCAGCAGTCTCAGCAGGGAGACCCAGACTTTCCTCTCCCCTTTCTTAAAGAGGGGGACCTTCATCCAGCTCCTTTGGGGGGATCACGAGGCGTTCCCAGGCCAGCCGAGAGACATAGTCCCTCCAGCGTGTCCTGGGTCTTCCTCGGGGTTTCCTCCCAGTGCGACATGCCCGGAACACCTCACCAGGGAGGCGTCCAGGAGGCATCCTAATCAGATGCCCGAACCACCTCATCTGGCTCCTCTCAATGCAGAGGAGCAGCGGCTCTACTCTGAGTCCCTCCCGAATGACTGAGCTCCTCACCCTATCTCTAAGGGAAAGGGTAGGAACGTAGATCGACTGGTAAATCGAGAGCTTTGCCTTTTGGCTCAGCTCTCTCTTCACCATGACAGACCAATGCAGCGCCCGCATCACTGCTGATGCCGCACCTATCCGCCTGTCGATCTCCCGTTCCATTGTTCCCCCACTCGTGAACAAAACCCCAAGATACTTAAACTCCACTTGGGGGAGGACCCCATCCCCAACCCAGAGAGAGAATTCTACCCTTTTCCGGCTGAGAACCATGGTCTTGGATTTGGAGGTACTGATTCTCATCCCAGCTGCTTCACACTCGGCTGCGAACTGTTCCAGTGAGAGTCGAAGGTCACGGTCCGATGAGGCCAACAGAACCACATCATCTGCAAAAAGCAGAGACCTAATCCTGAGCTCACAAACCGGACACCCTCAACGCCCTGGCTGCACCTAGAAATTCTGTCCATAAAAACTATGAACAGAATCGGTGACAAAGGGCAGCCCTGACGGAGTCCAACCCTCACCGGAAACGAGTCCAACTTATTGCCGCCCATGCGGACCAGGCTGTGGCACCAGTCATACAGGGACCAAACAGCCCTCAAATGGAAGCCCGGTACCCCATACTCCCGGAGCATTCCCCACAGGACTCCCCGAGGGACACGGTCGAATGTCTTCTCCAAGTCCACAAAACACATGTAGACTGGTTGGGAAAACTCCCATGAACCCTTCAAAACCCTGCTGAGAGTATAGAGCTGGTCGACTGTTCCATGGCCAGGGCGAAAACCACACTGCTCCTCCTGAATCCGAGGTTCAACTATCCGACTTACCCTCCTCTCCAGCACCCCTGAATAGACCTTACCAGGGAGGCTGAGGAGTGTGATCCCCCTATAGTTGGAGCACACCCTCCGGTCTCCTTTCTTAAAGAGGGGGACCACCACCCCAGTCTGTACACTTAGTGGCCTTCACCCCAAGGTTAAAATCATGTTGTCAACATGAAAATATACTATGGAAGTATTTTAAGAATTAAAATTTATTAATTATTGCTCTATTCACTTCACTATCATTTCTCTACATCTGGAAACTTTGAAAAAAAATAAAGTTATATGTTATAGTAAAAATGTACACAGTGTCTTAATTATGTTGAAATGAAGAAGGCCAACTATATATGTGTTGTCCTGTTGCTCCTCCTGGTTTGGCCACATATTTTCATCTACATCACATCTGATATGCTCTCTTGCAAGGAAAAAAAATCTTGTAAGCATCAGCAACACTCTACAGGAATCTGCAGGATGTTATCACTTGCAGTGAGTAAAGAAACATGGATGTGTGGCTGATGACAAGCAGTTGCTGATTTTATCATCCAATTAAACCTCTATTTTTCAACTATTTCCCATACAGTTCATCATAGAAGGAACCTTTCTGACCACTGCATTAACATTTTTGTATGTGATGACTCACACCATGCACATTTACATTTTTTGCAGTGTAGTAGTAAAGAAACGAGGAGCATATCATTCATTTTGGCAACATACTGTAACTAATACTAAGGTTTTTGGACTAATTCAAAGTGAATCCTATGACAGCAAAACTGAATCTTTTGTGAATGAATGAAAAATGGCATTCTGTTGTGAAAAAAGAGCATGCAGGTTTGCATATGTGGTTATGAGAAGTACCATTTTAATTTGAGAAATTGTCCAAAGCAACTGAGAAAAACTGTCAATCTAATGTCAAAATGTCAAACTAAGTAAAGGAAATCAGATATTTGGCCGTCCTTGTCATTGTAAGAGACCACTATGGGAACCACTTTGTTTTTGCCTGTTGTTACAAATGCAAGAAAGCGCCAGCGGGCTGTGCATGTCCCAGCATGCCCTGCAAGCAATTGTAAATAGCCATAATAACATACTGTTGTTATGTCTGGCACCTCAGTGCCACATATGCAGAGTTTAAAAGAGCCAAGCTACACTGGCATTCATTGCAAGTGCAAGCAAATGTCAACTGCACTAAAAACTGAAACAACAAAGTCCTGTGCATTGCAAAATGCAATTTAGAACACTTGTAGAAACATTATAAAAGTACATAGTAAGCAATGGTGGCAGTTTGTTTTGATCAAAGATATCTGATTACCAAAGTCCTGGCTACATGAAGATGACTAAATGGTGTAGTTTCAACATGCAGATGGATAAATAAATAAGAAAAACGTAACTCATGTCACTGTTTCTGGGCTCCATTCATGGAGTATGTAGCAACTTTCATGTGTATGCATGAGCCATTCACACCCGGCCACATCCCTCCCTCCACTTTTATTGCGCTGATGGGGATGTACAGTATGTGGATTGCGTTTCACCATTGCGTTGTTCATCAAATTACCATGATAATGCAATTCACGGAAATGCAGCTATTTAGAATGCGAATAGCGATCTTCAGGTGAGGGTGGTACTAGGGCTGCACAATTAATCGAATTTTAATTACGATCACGATTTTGGCTGCCACAATTAAATTAAGATGATCCTGGGCGATATTAACATTTGAATAGCGGGCTCTGCTGCATATCAAATCAAGCAAGCCACCAGGGGGCGAACGAAAGCATATACTGTATGAGTAGCAACCTCAAATTGAGTGAGACGTAATGTCGGGAGTAGAATGTCATATGTTTTTGTGCTTATTAATTTAAGTATTTCCAAAGAATAGTCTTAATCCCAAAACAGTGACAAAATAATAGCCTTGCTTTAACATAAATACTAAAAGAATAGATCGCATTAATCGCTATTACATTTGAGTATGGGCACGCGGTCTTATTTAGAAAAGGTACAAAAAGAAACGCATATAATATTTATTCAATGTTTATTCATTTTGTATTTGACCGAGTAACAAAGCAAAGGAATGATAAGCTGCTTCAGTCGAAAAATGCATTTTACTTCTCATTTCAAATAAAATGCAGAGTTGGCAATTTTGTCAGCTGCATGGAGTGAGATTTTCTGTTCTCTGTTCTGCACATACATTTACATGTATGTAAGTTTTATTACCTTGTAAATAGTCTGTAGGGTTTGCAAACTGCTGTAACGTTTTTGATGCAGCTAATTTTAAGTGGAATATAGAGTGGAATGGAATATAGATTTGCCGTAAGATTTTTTGCATGACAGTCTGAATGAGTTTGCAACCCTGAACACATACATGTTTCACCTGAATTGATTTGTATAGAAAATAACAGTATGCAGTTGTTACTTCGACCAACATAAAATCACCAATAATCAACTTCTATTTATTCAGCATTTTATAAAATGCATACTGCATTGAAAAATTTCCAGCTCTTGAGTGTTCTTAGCTGCTGTTATTAACTGTTATTACTTTTTTGCTGATTTAACTGATTTTTACTAACATCTCTCGGTGGTTGAAGGGTACCCACGAGGTAACACTCCTCTGGTCATGGGTGACTTCAATGCGACCACTAGCACTGACAGGGCTGGCTACGAGGATTGTATTGGCCCTCATGGGTCTGGAGACTGGGGTGGAAATGACTCCATGTTATTTGACTTTGCAAAAGGTCAATGGCTGTGGGTCGTTGGATCCTGGTTCCAACGTCCTGAGCCACATCATTGGATTTGGTACTCCAATACTGGTGGTGTGGCAAAGGAGATTAATCACATCCTTGTGGGCAGATGCTGGAGGCTTCTGTACAATTGAAGGGTCTACAGAAGTACCCCGTTTGTAAATTCTGACCACACACTTGTTGTTGCTACTCTGAACATTCAGCTTAGATCCTGTAGGCTACCACCTACTAAATGAATGAAGCTGGACTTAGTCAGACTCCAATATCAAGCTGTTTCTGATGAGTTTACACACAATTTGTGTGAAGAACTTGCAGACTTGGGTGTGACTGCTGACTCTAATGTGATGGGGGAGACCTTCTGTGATAAGACCCTGAAGGTTGCCGAGGGCTGTGTTGGTGTTGCCAGTGTTCTCAGAAGGAGGTGTATCATCTTGCACGGCACCCTGGATATTATCGAGAGGAGTCCCAGCACTTGGACTCCAGTCTTTACCAGGAACTGAAACCTGGGCTCTGAGGGCAGATAAGGAAGTGTTTGTTAGATTCATTTGTTTGTTAGATAGATTTGTGAGCAGGTGACACACCATCTGTGGTCTAGTGACCCACTCTTGCTTACAGAGACATCAAAGCATTATGCGCATCTGAATCTGTTCCTCGGAGACTTACAGTCAGGGCAGGTGGTGGGACGGTCTTTACGGATGACACTGCAGTTGTGCCCCACTGGGCCGGCTACTTTGAGCTGTTGTTTAAAGCTGACCCTCCAGCTAGGATGTTGGATATCTCTGGGTCCATGGTTCTCAAAGCTTATCCTCCAATCAGCTGTGAACCTCCCAATCTCAATGAGATTCCACAGGTGGTGAATGAGCTGGTGGCAGGGAAGGCCGCAGGGATCTGTGGTATCTGGGGTGAACTTCTCCAGGCTGGTGGTAAGGCTGTCCTCTTGGCATTGCAAGCAATCTGTGCTTCCATTTGGGAATCAGGCTTCATTCAAACTGACTGGAAAACAGAACTTGTAGTCCCTGTCTGTAAAGGGAAGGGAGATCACCTGGATTCTCGCAACTAGAGGGGGATAATACTGCTTTCCATGCTGGATAAGGTCCTTGCTAGGGTCATCCTTAACAGGATCTGTGATCACTTGCCTTCCTGTCAGCGACCAGAGCAGTCTGGTTTTATGCCTAAGAAGTCAACCATCGACCGCATCCTTGCACTCTTGCACTGATGGTTCTCATCGAGTGCAAGAGTGAATATTGACAGAGGTTCTTACAGTCTTTGTCGATTTTCATAAAGCATTTGGCTGAGTTGATTGAGTTGTCCTGTGGGACATCCTGGGACTTCGTGGGATCCCCCGAAGTTACTGGACGTCATGGCCGGCCTATACACTGGTACTGTAAGTGCTGCGCAGAGTGGAGGGAGAACCTCTGCATTTTTCCTCTGGGGTTTGCTGATTCTGGGCTTCGCCAGAGGTATTATCTTGCTCCTACTCTGTTCAATGCTTGTATGGACTGGGTGTTGAGCAGGGTCATGGGATCCAGTGGCTGTAGGCCGTCCGTTGGTTAAGATTTACTGATCTTGACTTTGCCAATGATGCTGTGATCTTAGCAGAGTCAATGGAGGCTCTGATTGGGGCTCTTGATAGAATGAATGAGCAGTTTTAATGTTTGTGGCTGTCCTGGATAAAGATTCAGGCATTTAATGATTTCTTAGGCACAGCCATCAGTAGTGTGTATGTCTGCAGGGAGAATGTCAACCTTGTCGTGGGATTTACCTACCTGAGCAGCGACTTTCATGTCTCTGGTGACTCTTTGAATGCAGACGGATTGGGAGAGCATGGGGGGTCATGAGGTCGCTGGAAAGGGGTGTGTGGCACTCCCTGTCTTGCTGAATGGCTGTGAGCTAAGATAAAGACTGGACTCCTTCGCTATTGTGTCTCTTCGGGGAATCTTTGGGTACTGTTGCGTTTGACTTTATGTCAAATGAGCGGTTGCTAGAGGAGTCCGGAATGAGGCATATTACCTGTACTGAGACCGTGTGTCAGTTACGGCACTACAGCCATGTGGTGCGTTTCCTTGAGGGTGATACGGCTTACAAGATCCGTATCCATAGGACCCAAGTGGCCTGACCAGGCCGAGGGGATGCCCATGTAACACCAGGCTGTGGCAGATGGATGGTTGTTTCCGGAGGGTGGGACTGGACCATGTACCTGCCTATGGGATCGCCGGCAGGGATCCCGAGGAGTTTCGCTGTGTGGTGGCTGCGGCAACGCGCTGCGTCAGTCCATGCTCCCCAACCTGACCTGACACACCTGCAACAAAGCCTGGTCCCAAACAGAATAAATAGACAATAAATGTCATGCCACTCAGTTGGTTGTAGACTAACCATTATCATTATTACATTATTCATAAATTTTGTTGATGTACACCTTAATGATATTTCACATTCCTATATGTGTACGCAGATCTGGGGGATGGCAAAAGGAAGGCTGTGTCCATCCTAGTGTGAAATCTGTCCTCCCCACACCTCTGTTTGTACTCACCTCTGTATTTGCATTTTGGTTAAATCAGACTTCCATCAAAGTGGTCAAAAGGTCACTTGGGGGCGGGGCTTGGTTGTGGTGGTACGATGTGACGTCATGGGAGTTGGATTTATTTATTTAATTATTTATTTATTATTTTAAATTATTTAATTATTTATTATTATTTTAAATTATTACATTATTTATTATTATTTTAAATTATTTATTATTATTTTAAATTATTTATTATTTATTTATTAATTATTTATTATTTTAAAAATTATATTTTTATATTGAGGAGAGTGCTTATGAGTGTGTGTTATTTTAATAAGTTATTATTTTGTTGGGCGCCGCCGGGGCTGAGCGGGGTGGGTTACCTGATGGAGCGTGAGCGTACGCTGTGTCTGGTGTTGCGGTACTGTGGTAAGGTCCCGGGCTTTGGAGAATCAGCAAAGGACTTAGAACGCTGTGTCTGGTGCGGTACTGCGGTAAGGTCCCCACGGCTTTGGATAATCCTCGGAGAGAGCGATGCCGGAGAGCTGAGAGCCGTGCCGCTGCGCGAGTCTGATGCCGGAGAGCTGAGAGCCGTGCCGCTGCGCGAGTCTGATGCCGGAGAGCTGAGAGCCGTGCCGCTGCGCGAGTCTGAGAGAAACTCTGAGAGACTGAGACTCTGGGGGAAAATGATAGAGTTGGAGCAAAGAATGAGAGGAGGAGGTGGAGGGTCTGTCGTCCAATAAAAACGCTTGGCGGTAGTTTTGACAGTGTATGTGTGTTTTTTCCTCACGCAAGCATTTGTATTACATCAGCGTATGGGGCCACACTTTTGAAGGCCATCTCTAATAACTTGGGCCATACATCAAGTTGGACATTTTGTCTCCCAGTAAATCCTGTTTTTCATATATGACCTCGCACAAGTACAGATATGGGTTAATAGAGAAATGATATGAGTGCACCTGGTTAATAGCAATTAAATTTTATCACGTCGAGCGGGGGGCCTTTTCATCCTAGGGTAGAGGCACGAGTATCATCGAGGTCTTACCCTACCTGCCAGCCAAAGAGGTACGAGTTTCATTGAGGCCTTACCCGGTGAGTATATTATTTCTTTTATTCGTGTGATAAAAACGCTATTCAATTAAAAAATAACATTCTAATAATAGTTATTCTCTTTTTTTCTATGTACAAGAGAGAGACTGCGCTGACCGGTCAAGAGAAAATCTACAAGAGACCTGAATCAGCAGTGTTATAAAGCACATAGCCAACGCTAATTAATAAAGAATTTAAGCATAATAGCCCAGACGTACCATGGCCTATAGCTGGTAGAAATGGAGCTATCCTACGGCCTACAAGATAAAAGCATATGGCACCAAATTGGAATCAGTAGTCTTTAAAAGAATAAATGGACTAGCAACAGTCTCTGGGGGAGCACCCCCGGTTAGGTACTATTAAGCAGCATTTAGTGACATGCATCAAAACACATTTTTAAAAACTTTGACAGAATAAAGTCTTAGTTATTTTAATAAATACGTTTTTCAGTAAATGTATATTCATGCTCATGTGCACAAACACACACACACACACACACACACACACACACACACACACACACACACACACACACCGGTGGTCAGGGGCTTTAGAGTTTAACTTTAGGTCTGTGAAAGTATAGGACCGCAATGTGTATACAGACCCCAAAACATACTAATTTAGTCGTTCATGAGTCTTATTGTGAAAAACCACACAAAATAGACTTGTAAATTTTAAAGAAAAGACATTAACAGCTTTTGTTAATGTTTAAATGTATAAAAACTTTAGATGTGTTTGTTAAACAGTCAAACAAAAATGTGTTATTTTAAAGAATGTCGACAATGTCTGCCTCTTAAAACGCGACGCTTCATTCCCAATATATTTGTCTAAATACAAATAGATTTCAAAATGCTGTCGATTTGCTGAGCAATACATGATCTGTCTATACATATCCAGGCGACGGCTTTTTGTTCCGCTGATACAATCATGTTACCTTGTTAGCTTTGACATGTGGTGACATTTCAGTGACATTGTTTTAAAATACTCTACAGTAAAATAGAACAAGTGTAAGGTGATTAGAGGCTACTTGAATAAAATTAAGAATGTCGACAAAACAGAATGAGCCTTTAAATGTTTTACGTTAAAGAAAGCATCTATGTTTGTATGTTAAACACCTGTTGGCATAAGCGCATGCAGTTTACGACCGTATGCTTCTCCATCACCTATCAAACACTAGGCCTGGTGCTTAGACAACCACACATAACATGCAAACCAGAAAAATATGCACATGCTTCTGGTGGATTTCAATAGTTTTGTATGTTTATTTTTTATTTATTTAAATGTTGATTAGGTTTTCTTCTAAACCGTGTATGTACTGAATGAAAAATACAGCAAGCTTTAAGACCAGCTAAAGATGTTATTGCTAGCTAGCTCCCTCCTGGCATTGACAGCAGCATTAAGAGCAAATATACATGAACCTGGCTAAAGTGTCTCGGGGATAGTTAGCCGCATCTTAAAAACGTAAGAGCCCCACTGTTCGCAGCATTACATCAGCTAGCAGCTCGCGCCACACCGCACACTCCCTCGCGCTCAGTGCCATTGACGTGTCCGACATATTACCGCCTCCATTTCCCTTACTAACCGATAGGTCGTAAAGTAAGAAAATGAAACTTCGCTCACTTTTCGCTCAGAAATCTCACTGCAAAGTGGATGACGACTAGTTCTGTTGAATTAGGACTAAGTTTCATTAAGTGTGACACATGGTGCAGCTCAGTTACCGGTGTTAACATGGCATCCTCAGTAAGTATCTCAAATCAGGCACCCGGATGAGCATAGGATTGAGGATAGGTCACCTTGTAGGAAAGTCAACATTTACTGAAAAGCCATCTTTATTAAAAAATAACTAAGGCTTTATTCTTTAAAGTCTTTAACGTGTTTTAATGTGACTGCTAAATGCAGTTTACTAGCTCCTACTGTTATAAATTAAATGCTATTAATCAGCTGCACTCGTAGTTACAGCTTTCTCTGGACCTGACCCTACACTTTGTACATGCATGGGGGACCATTGCTGACATAAGGATCTAATGCCTAGGTGTCGAGTCTCACGGTTAAAACCCCCAGTCCCCGTGTGGCTCAGGGTTCATCAGCTGTTAAAGATTGGTAGATTCCATGAGAGGTACCCCTTTAAATACGCTTTATTCCCACCACCTCACAAAATTAGTACATTTTAAAAACACAACCGTACCGCATACATATAACAAAACATATGTACAACTTTTATTTTGAATAATAAAATACCCGGTCATGGTACATTTTAAAAACTCATTTGATAAATGTACATAAACATTTTTGTACAAGCTTGAAAAATAAAACACATGTATACATGATACATTTTAAAACACTTGTGCAACTTTGAAAATAAAAAAACTTCATGTTACATTAACAAAATCTCCTTTGATAAAAACCCTACAAAATCTTTACAACTTTGCTTTTGTAAAATAAAAGCCATGTTCATATTAGATTTCAAAACTAATTCACAAAATGAATGCATAAAACTTTGTACATTTTAAAAATACGTTTGGGCTGCAAACACATAACAAAATGTTTTTGTAAAACACCTCAACATCTTACGTCTTAAAACATCTGTATATCTGAAAAACTTTCAAGTCACATTTTAAAACTAAAACATTTGTACATCCATCCATCCATCCATCCATTTTCCAAACTGCTTATCCTATTGGGTCGCGGGGGGTCCGGAGCCTATCCCGGAATCAATGGGCACGAGGCAGGGAACAACCCAGGATGGGGGGCCAGCCCATCGCAGGGCACACTCACACACCAGTCACTCACACATGCACACCTACGGGCAATTCAGCAACTCCAATTAGCCTCAGCATGTTTTTGGACTGTGGGGGGAAACCGGAGTACCTGGAGGAAACCCCACGACGACACGGGGAGAACATGCAAACTCCGCACACATGTGACCCAGGCAGAGACTCGAACCCGGGTCCCAGAGGTGTGAGGCGACAGTGCTAACCACTGCACCACCACGCCGCCCCCATTTGTACATCTTACTTTGAAAAACTTTCATGTTACATTTTAAAACATCTGTATATCTGAAAAACTTTCATGTCACGTTTTAAAACATTTGTACATCTTACTTTGAAAAACTTTGATGTTACATTTTAAAACATTTGTACATCTTACTTTGAAAAACTTTCATGTTACGTTTTAAAACATCTGTATATCTGAAAAACTTTCATGTCACATTTTAAAACATTTGTACATCTTACTTTGAAAAACTTTCATGTTACATTTTAAAACATTTGTACAACTTACTTTGAAAAACTTTCATGTTGCGTCTTAAAATATTTGTGTAACTAAAAACTATGGTCAAGTTATATTACCATTCTTTAAAGTTTTTAATGTGTATTTGCATTTAATGTGTAAATGCAGCTTACTGGTTGCTATTAAATGTAATTAAATAATCATGTACACCTTCTTTAAAATAACAAGACTATATCCTAAATTCTTACACCCTTGCCTGATTCCACAGTTCCTACCCCCCACTTATGTGTCCCCCATCCCACCCTTCCATGACTTGTGAGATAAGGAAAGCACACTTCCCAACCTTTGGTTGTGTGCTTGTGCGCATGCTTGGGGTTTTGCTGTGTGTGTGTGTGTGTGTGTGTGTGTGTGTGTCTGTGTGTGTAGGTTGTTCATCTTGCGTGCAAAGTTAAGGTTATATTTTATACTACTTTAAAATAACACATTTTTGTTTGACTGTTTAACAAACACATCTAAAGTTTTTATACATTTAAACATTAACAAAAGCTGTTAATGTCTTTTCTTTAAAATTTACAAGTCTATTTTGTGTGGTTTTTCATAATAAGACTCATGAACGACTAAGTTAGTATGTTTTGGGGTCTGTATACACATCGCGGTCCTATACTTTCACAGACCTAAAGTTAAACTCTAAAGCCTCTGACCACCGGTGTGTGTGTGTGTGTGTGTGTGTGTGTGTGTGTGTTTGTGCACATGAGCATGAATATACATTTACTGAAAAAACATATTTATTAAAATAACTAAGGCTTTATTCTGTCAAAATTTTTTTTTTAAATAATTCCAGCAGATAAATGGGGTCGTTATAGTGAATCTGTAGTCTCCCTGCATAGTGGATGACTGCTGACACTGTTGAATTTGAACTATGTTTCATTAACTATCAAACAGTCTGCAGCTCCATTACCGTTGTCAACTTAGCATTGTACTCCAGCAAGCATCTCAGATCAAGCTTGTGGATTATATAAGCTGGGGCCGTGGGCACCTGGTAGGATGTCTTTATTAAAATAACTAAGACCTTATTCTTTAAAGTTTTTAATGTGTATTTGCAGCATGGTGCTAAATGCAGTTTACTGGTTCCTATTAAATATAATTAAATAATCATGTACACCTTCTTTAAAATAACAAGACTATATCCTAAATTCTTACACCCCTGCCTGATTCCACAGTTCCTACCCCACACTTATGTGGCCCCCCTCCCACCCTTCCATGACTTGTGAGATAAGAAAAGCAGACTTCTGCCTGCCTGGTCGGTCATTTCTAGCCGCTATTTAGGTTCTTCCTCAAATCCTGTTGCCTAAATGACTTATATCCCACTCATATTAATTTAAAATTTCGCTATAACAAAACAATCCTTATACATTTTAATAAAAAACGTGAACTATATATGTTTGGTGTTTTTTTGATTGAGCAAACTCTTTTGTGTTTTTTGTGTGCGTGTCCGATACAACTGTAGTTTGTATCAACTTTTTTTTTAGTTTGACCTCCGGGGTGTGTGTTTGTCTGCATGCGCGTGAATAAACATTTACTGAAAAACGTATTTATTAAAATAACTAAGACTTTATTCTGTCAAAGTTTTTAAAAATGTGTTTGATGCATGTCACTAAATGCTGCTTAATAGTACCTAACCGGAGGTGCTCCCCCAGAGACAGTTGCTAGTCCATTTATTCTTTTAAAGACTACTGATTCCAATTTGGTGCCATATGCTTTTATCTTGTAGGCCGTAGGATAGCTCCATTTCTACCAGCTATAGGTCATGGTACGTCTGGGCTATTATGCTTAAATTCTTTATTAATTAGCGTTGGCTATGTGCTTTATAACACTGCTGATTCAGGTCTCTTGTAGATTTTCTCTTGACCGGTCAGCGCAGTCTCTCTCTTGTACATAGAAAAAAACAGAGAATACCTATTATTAGAATGTTATTTTTTAATTGAATAGCGTTTTTATCACACGAATAAAAGAAATAATATACTCACCGGGTAAGGCCTCAATGAAACTCGTACCTCTTTGGCTGGCAGGTAGGGTAAGACCTCGATGACACTCGTGCCTCTACCCTAGGAGGAAAAGGCCCCCCGCTCGACGTAATAAAATTTAATTGCTATTAACCAGGTGCACTCATATCGTTTCTCTATTAACCCATATCTGTACTTGTGCGAGGTCATATATGAAAATCAGGATTTACTGGGAGACAAAATGTCCAACTTGATGTATGGCCCAAGTTATTAGAGATGACCTTCAAAAGTGTGGCCCCATACGCTGATGTAATACAAACGCTTGCGTGAGGAAAAAACACACATACACTGTCAAAACTACCGCCAAGCGTTTTTATTGGACGACAGACCCTCCACCTCCTCCTCTCATTCTTTGCTCCAACTTTATAATTTTCCCCCAGAGTCTCAGTCTCTCAGAGTTTCTCACAGACTCGCGCAGCGGCATGGCTATCAGCTCTCCGGCATCAGACTCGCGCAGCGGCACGGCTCTCAGCTCTCCGGCATCGCTCTCTCCGAGGATTATCCAAAGCCGTGGGGACCTTACCACAGTACCGCAACACCAGACACAGCGTACGCTCACGCTCCATCAGGTAACCCACCCCGCTCAGCCCCGGCGGCGCCCGAAAAAATAATAACTTATTAAAATAACACACACTCATAAGCACTCTCCTCAATATAAAAATATAATTTTTTAAATAATAACTTAAAAATAACACACACTCATAAGCACTCTCCTCAATATAATTTTTAAAATAATAAATAATTAATAAATAATTTAAAATAATAATAATTAAATAATTTAAAATAATGATAAATAATAATTTAAAATAATAATAAATAATTAAATAATTTAAAATAATAAATAAATAAATAAATAAATAAATCCAACTCCCATGACGTCACATCGTACCACCACAACCAAGCCCCGCCCCCAAGTGACCTTTTGACCCGACCTGTCAATTTGATGGAACCGGCATCCTTCCTCTCTCTGAGAGTGAAGGCCAAAGGACTGCAGAGCCAAACGTACTTTACTCAGAAAGAAGGAATGAGGGTGAAGACTGTCGCTACAGAACTGAACAATTTACACTGTTACACATCTGAGTCATTTAAAACTGAGAGCCCCTCTCCCCCTTTTGTTAGTACTTGAAGCTTTGTTTTTGATAAGCTTTTGTTTTTGTTTTTCGATAAGATATTGAGGTCAATCAATTTAAATAATAATTATATAATAATTTTAAAAGACTCTCTTAAATATTTACTTAATCTCTTGAAAGCCAGTTATATGTTTGACTCCCCTTTCAGGATGTGACTAAGTCAAACAGTTATTTTAGATCTTCTCAAACTGATTCCACAAAGTCAATATCAGAGGCAAACTCCAGGTTGTAGCTCTGTAAGCTGGGAAAAGAAGCACTATAGAGCTGCAGTAAAGATTGCAATGATCGTTCACACTGACCCTTCACTCCCATCTGTGATCTGAGCCCCATAGGCACCCTCTAACTCAGTATTTCCCAAACTATTTTCTCTCACGGCACACTAATTACTGTGAAAAAAAATCTCACAGCACACCAACACGACATTAAGCATACTCATTCACAAAATAATAGGTTTTGCTGTTTATTGAGCACTGGCCCATAGGCTTCTTACTTGTAACGTGAAACGTGGGCTTGATTGGTTGCATATAATGAAGGGATTCTGGCTGGTAATGATGAGAGGCAAATCCACAGCTCGTCATCCTTGGCTCTCACTTTCTCTTTCTTTTTGTTTTGAGAGCGAAAGGCTTGAAAAGCTGAGCACACAACTAGGTAGTAGAAAAGGGGAGCAATATTGTAACTGCTCTGGCTGAGAAGATTGCATATAGATGCTTCTTAGCTGCACTTAACCAAGAACTATCCACCGATGGCCATATTTGGGGATGGCCCCTTCCTGTTCCAACATTACTGTGCACCACTACACAAAACAAGGTCCATACGGATCATGAACAAGTCTGGTGTAGAGGAACTTAACTGGCCTGCACAGAGCCCTGACCTCAATGTGATAGAGCACCTTTCGGATGAATTAGAGTGGAGACTGTGAGCCCAGCCTTGTCATCGTACATCAGTGCCTGACAATTCTGTCCTGGAAGAATGGTAAAGAAATTCCCATAAACACACTCCTAACCCTTGTGGACAGCCTTCCTTGAAGAGTTGAATCTAATCTAATCTTATCTATCTATCTATCTATCTATCTATCTATCTATCTATCTATCTATCTATCTATCTATCTAATCTATCTATCTATCTATCTATCTATCTATCTATCTATCTATCTATCTATCTATCTATCACAGAGCTTATACAACAATAAAGATTGTTTGACTTTGCCACGAGCTGCATCCCAAATGTTTGTTTCCATTCATTTTTAATGGTGGCTTTTTGGATGAGTGTCTTGATGATCATGGCCATGATGATATGTGACACCTTGAACAGAATGAGAGCGATTGACATATAAATGTACAGGTCCGTGTATATTTTGGCCATTCGATTTTCGTTTTGGAATCAATAATTAAAAAACCAATGATGATTTGTTCAAAGTCAATATCAGAAAACAATACATTTCCGAGAGGAAACCGAAAGCACCATAAACCCCGCCATGATGTGATCGCCCACGCGTAACAGTCACTTCCGGGTTAGCACCCAATGAAAAACCAAAATGGAATATGAGTGCTCGTTTTATGTTTTTTCCCATTTGGATTTGAGCGCAAAATGGGAAATCGGAAAACGGCTCATTATCCGTTTTTTGATTTTAGTTTTCGAAATCAATACTGAAAAAACCCTCGTTTTTTGGATTTCGGTTTTGAATGGCCATGACTCTTCACAATTCCCTATCCTGCTAGAGATTCACTGCAACGATGTTTTAGGCTGTAGCCTCCTATCCAATAGAGGGCGACATATATATATATCAGTGATTTAAGTGCGGGGCGCAGGGTAAGCGAATAAGAGTTTCAATTTTCAAGAGCGGGCATTGTTGTGACAGTTAAGGTTAGTCAATAACGAAATCGAGTTTCGGATGTCAATGTTATTTATCCTTATTTAATTATAAAGCTAGTTTCTCTGGAGACTTGCTGTTACAAAGATCTTGCCACGCTGCGTCTCGGTGTTTTAAACAGTAAGTATAATTTTATTATTCACATGACGTTAATCTGCTAGTTCCTTATTTACTAATTGATTAATAACCATTTTCTTTTGGCTAATAGCAGGCAGTGCAGCGCAAATGGCTTCAAAAATTCCGGTGCACGTGGACAACCGCAGTGCAAACGCTGCAAATCGTAAGTAAATCTGCGGCTTTGCGATTGTGGATGGGCTGTATTATTTACACACTTAAGATGCCAAAATAACCTGATCTTTGTTGCCAAAAATAAAATGCCAGTGTCTAAAGCATGGGGAAGGCAGCTGTGTTTGGTAATCTATAAGCAATCACCCCCACACCAAATGATCCGCTTCTGCAGATGTTTGGGGGAGTGTAATACCTTGAATTAGGTTTCAGGAGCCGATCCTTCTGCTTTTAAATTTGTAGATGTCTCCAGTAATTTGTTACTGTCTAATCAAAGATACTGCGGTGGAGTAACGCGGTTTACCCAGTTTGTTTGAGTCGGGAACTACTGCCGATGTGCTATTAGACCAGGGATCACCAACCTTTTTGAAACTGAGAGCTACTTCACGGGTACTGAGCCATACGAAGGGCTACCAGTTTGAAACGCCCTCCTACACTTATCTAAACTTCATGTATAATAAACATGTTTTAAATACTCTTTTAGACATTGGGGGAAATCCATGTTGGTGACATCTGTATTAGACCCTGTTATGTTCACATGTTAGAATGTTTTCATTTGTACATATGGCCTGTCAGTATAACCATTGTGAATATTTTGTTCAACTATAACTAGCAGAAAAGATTTTTTTTCATGTTTTAGCTTGTATTGTGTATTTGTTTCAAAACGTAGATTTTCAGTTGTATAAAAAGGATTATGCGATCTTGATCTCTTTATGTAATACTTATAATAGATTTTTCAGAGTGTGGATATTTTGATCAGTGGGTTTGACAGAATTCAAGCAACTGCTGCACCACCTGACTTTTTTTTTCTTCTCTGAAGCAGAAGCTGCCGTTCAAGCTTCAAAACAAAGGAAAATTCAAAACGTTCTTTCAAGGTGGGTGTTGGGTGTCCATTGGTCTGTTGTTATAAAGTGAAGTTCATAACACCTGAAGTACTTGTATTTACAGGAAAAAGCCTGCCATGAGGGTCCCCAAAGGGTAGGCCTTCATTCCAGTGAACATTTATATAGACTTTGGGGGGGTATGTTGAATGTTCCTTGAGTAAACCTCTCTTTCTTTGCATAGCTGTGATGCAGAGCTGCATGAACAGAATCTTGCTTTGCAAGCCAGTAATGAAGAGCTTACAAGAAACTTCTCTCAGTCGAAGGTTAGCAGTCCTTTAATCACTTCATTCGTTCCATTGGAATGGTTGGGGTGATTTTTGTGTCACTGCGTCGTGTATTTTGGCAGTTATGTTTTGTTTCTCCCTATTTTTGGTAAAGCTATAGATATTGTATGCATCCTTTGTGGAATAGGTTGTCTAATGTGTGTGGGATGTGTGTCTTTAAATGCAGGAGCAGGTGATCCATTTAGAAGGGCAGTGCACAGCCCTTCAGCAGGAGAACATGGAAATCCGGAAGCAGCTTGATAGCTGCTGTCTGCTGCTGCTTGCTGGGAATGTTGATCCAGGTGATTCGCGTGAACTTTGAACTTGCATTTTAATGATGTTTGTAGTATATTTAAATGAATGGTGAATTACTTTGTACAACATAGAGCATTATTGACATAGATCAGCTTTACCTTGAAATGTTCCGTTTAAGCTGGGGGTTTTCTCAAAGGAAATTTCATGAGCGAATCCTGCTGTCTCTGTAGGGTAAGGAGTTGTAAAAGTTAATTATCAGTTGGCTTTCTCACAATACTGTCACGGCTAATGTATTTCTTTCAGTTTTGGGTCAGAGAGTAGCAGAAATAACGAAACAGAATGAAGACCAGCAGAAGGATGTCATGGTGAGCCCTTCATAAAGTAATTAGGAAGCACTGGTGGATTTCTAAATCCAAGCATTTGTTTGCGACCCGTGCATGACTTGAATCTGTTTTTCTACACAAATACAGGCAGTGCCTGGGGTAAGAACTGCCATAAAGCTTATTATATTAAATTAGATTCATTATTAAATTCATAATGAATGCATGCACTTCTTTTTGATGCATAAATATTTTTGTTGAAAATATTGTGCATCTTAAGCGGTTCGTCGGCTTGAGGTACAGCACAGTATGGTATGCAGTTTTATGATTGTATTACTGTGTACTGTATTACTGTTTTTCCAACTTGCAATACCAGTCAAATGTTTTTGCATGCCATAGGG
Organism: Brienomyrus brachyistius; assembly: GCF_023856365.1. Taxonomy (NCBI): domain Eukaryota; kingdom Metazoa; phylum Chordata; class Actinopteri; order Osteoglossiformes; family Mormyridae; genus Brienomyrus; species Brienomyrus brachyistius. The sequence continues at coordinate 1,760,673 of NW_026042306.1, read as the reverse complement.
TTTTCCCACTGTTCCATTTATTTCATGAACTGCAGATTTTTTTTTAATTCTTGTTAAGCACTGCAAAGTTGAGTGAAAAGAGAGAAATAAAAATATGTTATACAGGTTTCCTTTATAATATGGAAAGACAGCATTCCCCCTAGGTTTACAGCTTTGGGGGGGCAGATAGGCACTGATAGGATTCATGGTGCTCATGTGCTTCTTTTAATGACAGCAGTCAATATAACAACTGAACTAAACATCAGAACAGTGTAATAAATATTTACTTGCCACTAGAGGGTGATATTGGAACCTCAATATCACCCGTGAACAACAGGTTCGGCTGCCATCACCTTTAATTATACCACGGTCTGGTCCGGTAGGTTAGGACACTCCAGTCAGGCAAACTGAAGCACTAACAATACTTATTATTCGATTAGTTAATAAAACAATGGACTACCTCGCTGCACACAATTCCCCCGCATTCACTAAGGGCGTCTTCTCAGACAGCACAGCGCACGTGAAATAAGTTAGGCTACGATCTCAAGCTGGGTCAAAACCTGTCATCCGGTGGTGACTGGACTTCTGCTGCTTGTCTGTGGCAGGGTGTGCAACACTTGGGATCTTTTTTCTATTCTTGGGTCCAGAATTCGGATTTAAATGGAACGTGCAAATGTGAGGGATGGTAAAAATATATATTAAATGTACAGCTTAATTTTGGCCTGTTGGAATGTTCTCTTTCCATTTTGTATTGCAGACATTAATGTGCCGGCCAGTCAATGACTTTAATTGCAGTCTCTTTATATGTGACTGATTATGATTGACTATTATCCCCCCCATGCCACCACCTTAAAGAATGCTGCAGCGGATCTGCTTGGAGAGCTGAAGACTTTTGGGGAAATGGCCTTGGGACACAGACAGCAGCTGCAGGTTGGTGAACACTGTGGGCTGTTCTGGTTTTGCATCGGCAATGATTTGTGGGAGGCAGTTTTGACAATGTAAGTATTGCAGCAGGTGCAGGAGACAATGAGGGTGCTTAAGAGCAGCCAAGAGCAGCACTGTGAGGAGAGGAAGGGCTTTTCTCTGGAAGTGGAGGAGATGGAGAGGGCCCTGGACGATGCTGAAGCTCTCCTGCAGGACATATAACAGCCAGATTGTATCTTTGCTTAATCTGTAAGCTTCAGAGCAGCATACCTACTATGCTGTGCTATGTTGTACCATGATTCAAAGCCAGTCTTTCAGTATTCTTGCAAAATACTGTACTCCTTGGTTTGGAATTGTACAGTTTTGCCTCTTCCTCATAAATTTTTTAAAAATGTTATTGATATAATAAACTCTTATTTATGCTCTGCATATCCAGTTGGGGAGGTCTCCTTAAAATAGAACTGGTAGAAAATTGTGTGTATGTATATTAAGGGTCCAAAGCTTACGTTTCAGATTTTCAGTAACGGATTGTCTCGTTTTTTTGGATCAGCAAAAAAAGCTTTGTGTCCATTTATTACTTGAACACTTAAGGCAAGGAACTTTTAACATGCCTTTTTCACATGAACACAGAACTGCTTTGTCTATCTTCACTGCAACTTCATCGTGAGGAAGTCCACGATCATTATTGTTTTATGCTAGGATTGCGATTTACACTATATGGACAAAAGTACTGGGATACACCTCTAAAATCATTAAATTCAAGTGTTTCATTCAGACCCATTGTATCAACCCAAGTGTATAAAATCAAGCACCTAGCCATGCATTCAGGTTTGCAAACATTTCTGAAAGAATGGGTCATTCTGAAGAGCTCAGTGAATTCAAGTGTGGTACTGTCATAGGATGCTACCTTTGCAAAAAGTCTGTGAAATTCCATCCTTGTTATATATTCCATGGTCAATTGTAAGTGCATAAAAGTTGCCAATGTTCTGGCGTTAATAGCACAACTGAGCACCTGCAGTTTCATGGAATGAGCTTCCATGCCTGAGCAGCTGCATACAAGCCTCACATCACCAAATGCAATGCCAAGTGTCAGATGAAGTAGTGTAAACTCACTGCTACTGGACGCTAGAGCAGTGGAAACGTGTTCTGTGCAGTGAAGTACCTTGTTTGTTTGGCAGACTAATGGTTGAATAGGTGTTTGGCAGATAGAATTTTAGTTAAACGTGGTTCAGCAGGAAGTTAGTCTTGGGTAGGTTATTGTTAATTTGGTTATCTTAAGTTTAATTTCAAAGGTTATCTCTGACGCTAAAAGATCATTTTAGTTCCGTTTTAACGCAAGTGTTAATTTAGTGTTTTATTGTACTCAGCATTTTATTTTAACTACGTTAATTAGATCAACTAAAAGGTAAATACGCTATATAAATATACTGGGTTGGGAGTAAACCACGGGGTCATAGTGAGTTAGGCAAGGGCATAACTTTGGCTGGAACTTTGGGGGGGGTTGTGGTCTCTACCCATTACGGGAGAAACATGATTATTGGGGGGGGGTTGTATTAGCTGGTTTTGATTTATTGGGGGGGCTACATCCCCCGTAATTTATACCCATGGAGTTAGGTAATTATGGGGCCGGCTCAGTGTGTTTGCAAGATGTTTACCTTTCTGGGGCCTCATGTATAACGACGCGCGTAGAATTCACACTAAAACATGGCGTACGGACAAAACTAGGAATGTGCGTAAGCAAGAAAAAATCCACATTTCACTTGTATGTTTATTTAAACAGCAAAAGATTAATTATTAAAACAAACAAGAAAAAAAATCATTATGTAACAGTTACAAACCAATTTGTAATTTATCTAGGGAAATAAGTATTTGATCCCCTACAAACCAGCAAGAAATTAGGTCAAGTACATGTGCACTAACACAACACAAGTGTTACGATCAGGCAGGAAGCGGGGAAGCATGAGGGAGGTAGGCAGGATTGCGGGAAATGAGGGTTTATTTGGGGAGACAGGGCAGACAGCGACACACATCACATCACATTAACCTGTGTACATCTTCAACCTTATCACTACGGGAAATACCAAAGAGACGTCTAAGGACACCAGAGAAAAGATTGTTGACCTTCACAAAGGTGGAATTGGCTACATTAGCATCAGCAAACAACCTGGTGAGGAAGTGACAACTGTTGGTGGAATTATTTGCAAGTGGAAGAAAGACAAAATAACTGTCAATCTCCCTCGGTCTGGGGCCTCAAGGAAGATTTTATGTCATGCAGCACCACTGATCTTAAGAATGGTGAGGGCTAACCCTAGATATACATGGGAGGAGCTCGCTAATGATACCAAAGCAGCAGGGACCGCAGTCACCAAGAAAACCATCGGTAGCATATGCCGTTACAGTTTGAAATCCTGCAGTGCTCGCAAAGTACCCCTGCTCAAGATGGCCCATGTTCAGGCCCGTCTAAAGTATGCCAGTGAACACCTGAATAATTCCATTGAGGCTCGAAAGAATGTCATGTGGTCAGATGAGACCAAAATTGAGCTGTTTGGCATCAACTCTACTCGGCGTGTTTCGAGGAAAAAGAATGTTGTCTATAACCCCAGGAACAGCATCCCTACTGTCATACACGGAGGTGGAAGCATTATGCTTTGGGGGTGTTTTTCTGCCAAGGATATAGGACGACTGCACCGCATGGAAGTAAAGATGGACAGGGCCATGTAGCGTAAAATCTTGGATGAGAACCTCCTCCCTTCAGAAGGTGGGTCTTCCAGTAAGACAACGACCCTAGGCATACGGCTAAGGCAACAAAGAAGTGATTCAAGAAGAAGCACATTAAGGTGATGGGGGGCCCTAGCCAGTCTCCGGACTTTAATCCCATAGAAAACCTATGGAGGGAACTCAAGTTTCATCTATCCAGCCTAAAAACCTTAAAGATTTGTAGGAGGTCTGCAAAGAGGAGTGGATGAAAATTCCTGATGATCTGCATGCAATCTGTAGTGACCAACTACTGTACAGTACAAGAAATGTCAGACAGCTGTGCTTGCAAACAATGGTTATTCCACCAAGTACTAAAGCATGTGTTCTAAGGAATCAAATACTTATTTCCCTAGATAAATGACAAATTGGTTTGTAACTGTTACATAATGATTTTTTCTTGTTTGTTTTGTTAATAATCTTTTACTGTTTAAATAAATATGCCAGTGAAATTACAGACTTCTCATTTACTTATTAATAGGTCAAGAATTCAGCAGGGGGTCAAATAATTATTTCCCTCACTATACACTAGATCAGGGGTCTAGCACATAACTTTTTAAGCCATATTTTTTTTTACTCATGCACCTAATAGGAGCCCCATTATCATAACTGACAGCAGGGGTGGACCCAGGCCTTGTCAACATTTAGGGCTTAGCTAAAACCTTAGGGGTCCCCCTCCCCCCGGGAGGTTTTTCTCTCATTATAGCAGATATATGCACTATTATTCAAGCCATTTGAAATAATATAATGCCTAGAAATCTGTACATCATTTAGGAAAAAAATGATAGCTGTTCAGAAAAATTATTCAGGAAACCGAAAAGATTTTCTGATAGAACGGAGAAATGATAAGTGGAGATTAAGGAGAAGCTCTTTTTGGATGTGACCAAATACAAATTTTTCCAAGAACATCCTTCTCATTGTTTAGTACATATGTTTATTATAACAAACCTGCACGTAGTAAAACCATACTTTTTATATAACTCACACTATTATGTTTTTAAGTTTAGTGTATTAGATTCTGCTGTGAAAATCTACTGGTTTTTCTTTTACCAGTACAGCCCAATTTACTCCATATAATTTAAACCTAGGAGGTTGGTGTAAGGTTCTCATTACCTCAGGTAGCATTGACTGGGGTAAACTCTGGGCCAGGGAAACCAAACCTGATCCTGGAGTGCCAGTATCCAGCAGGTTTTCTATCCTACCTTGGCAGTGTTCCACAATGCAGTTACACTGAACAAAAATATAAACGCAACACTTTTGTTTTTGCTCCCATTTTTCATGAGATGGACTTAAAGATCTACAATTCATTCCAGATACACAATATTACCATTTCTCTCAAACATTTCTCACAAATCAGTCTAAATGTGTGATAGTGAGCACTTCTGCTTTGCTGAGATAATCCATCCCACCTCACAGGTGTGCCACATCAAGATGCTGATCTGACATCATGGGTAGTGCACAGGTGTACCTTATACTGCCCACAATAAAAGGCCACCCTGGAATGTGCAGTTTTGTCTCACAGCAAAATGCCACAGATGCCACAAGCATTGAGGGAGCGTGCAATTGGCATGCTGACAGCAGGAATGTCAACCAGATCTGTTGCTCGTGCATTGAATGTTCATTTCTCAACCATAAGCCGTCTCCAAAGGCGTTTCAGAGAATATGGCAGTACATCCAACCGGCCTCACAACCGCAGACCACGTGTAACCACACCAGCCCAGGACCTCCACATCCAGCAGGTTCACCTCCAAGATCGTCTGAGACCAGCCACTCAGACAGATAATGCACGGCCCCATGTTGCAAGGATCTGTACACAGTTCTTGGAAGCTGAAAATGTCCCAGTTCTTGCATGGCCAGCATACTCACCGGACATGTCACCCGTTGAGCATGTTTGGGATGTGCTTGACCGGCGTATACGACAGCGTGTACCAGTTCCCACTAATATCCAACAACTTCGCACAGCCATTGAAGAGGAGTGGACCAACATTCCACAGGCCACAATTGACAATCTGATAAACTCTATGCGAAGAAGATGTGTTGCATTGCATGAGGCAAATGGTGGTCACACCAGATACTGACCGGTTCTGAGTCCCCAGACCCCCAATAAAGCAAAAAACTGCACATTCCAGGGTGGCCTTTTATTGTGGGCAGTATAAGGTACACCTGTGCACTACCCATGATGTCAGATCAGCATCTTGATGTGGCACACCTGTGAGGTGGGATGGATTATCTCAGCAAAGCAGAAGTGCTCACTATCACACATTTAGACTGATTTGTGAGAAATGTTTGAGAGAAATGGTAATATTGTGTATCTGGAATGAATTGTAGGTCTTTAAGTCCATCTCATGAAAAATGGGAGCAGAAACAAGAGTGTTGCGTTTATATTTTTGTTCAGTATAGATGGGTAACTGAAACCAAATGAGGAAACTGTCCAATAGAAAGAGAGGTAAATAACATTCTTATTAGACAATTCTTACATTTGGCTCAAGTTATCTGGCTAAAAGAAATTCTGCTTCGTGAAATTCCCTCAATGTTTTGTGGAATACCCCCCAGATCTCAAGAATTAGGCAGGATGAAAAACTTGCTGGATACCAGCACTCCAGGATCTGGGCTGCTTATCCATGCCCTGGACAAAAGTGGAAGGTGTGGATACACCCCAAAGCCATCATTTTAGCCACTCCGGATTGGCACCGATCTGCCTGCCCAGGGTGTATGCCATCTTGACTGCCCTCTGCACAGCTCCAACCCCTTTGACCACAGGCAGGGGCATAACTTTGGGCTGAGCATTGCGGAGGTTGAAGTCTCTACCAATTGTATTGCCTGGTTCTAACCAACCTAATATGTTTTTGCTTCTAAAGTATTTGCCAATATACATGTATTTTCATAAATTTTATAGAAAGGAGCTTAATTGAATCATTTTACATATAATGTATCTTTTTTGTATTTCATGATTAATCGCCTACCTAAATGTACATCATTCCACATAACTGTTAATTTTCACAAAATCTACTGCTATATATGAGTGTGTGTGTGTGTGTGTGTGTGTGTGTGTGTGTGCAGGACTTTATGCTAACTTTTTTTCAAAGAGCACTTGTGCCCCTAAGTCAAAAAGTTTAGGAGCACAGACAAAATTTGGGTGCACAGTAAGTTCTGTTTTAAGCACTCAAAATTAATGTACCATTATACAGTAATACAATTTCAGATACAAACTAGTGGAATGGAATGGTTAAGAATGACAGACAAAACCAACAAGAAACTAGCTTTTTAATTTCGTATTTTGGATTTCATTGATGCTTTATCATATTTCGCATTACAATTCATGCTGTAATTAAATCCAAGTGGCTTGGCCAAGCTTTGTACATAAGGTGTGTGTAACCGGTTTATCTGCGCATTTGACTTTTCTATAAACACAATCTGACGCTGTGTCCTAACAGGAAATTAACAAGTATTAAAAGGATTTTGTGTAATTGTCCACAGCAAACAAAAATAACCTAGTTACATACATACATGGTGGCAAATTAAAAAGTAATATACATTCGCTAACAGCCCTTTTGGTTTCTATAATATACCATTAGTGTTAACATCAGCGAATCAAACACCCTCAACCAAATTTTATTTATTTTTTTTTATAAAATGTTGGATAAGTAGACAGGGTTTACTGGTGATTTCATTTTTATGTTTTTTTATGTTTATGTCAAGTTTATGTTTCTGAACAACTATTAAGTAATATTCTTTTATACAAATCAACAAAAGAAAAACCTCGTACGCCTCACAGACCTCAGAAATCTTACGGCACATATATATTATTCTATCATAAATCTAAAATTAGCGACATCAGAAGCGTTGGTAATGTTTGCAAACCATACAGACTATTTACAAGGTAATAAAACTGTTTCAGGCGTGTACATGTGTGTGCGGATTTGTCTGGAATTGAAAATCTCATTCCAGCCAGCTGACGAAAGTTGGCAACTCTGTGTTTTATTAACTGCAAAATGCATTGTTTTCGGCTGAAGCAGCTTGTTACTCTGCGTTCTTATTCGGACAATTATATGAATATGAGAAAGCATTATCTGTCACTTTTTATGTCTTTTCGAAATAAACCCGCCCATCCCCATCTACAATAGCAATTCAAGTGTATATATATATATATAGATTAGCACATTCTGAAGCAGCCAATTGTAGCGTGATACGCAACTAGCATGTAAATATATTTAAATATGGCTTTGTGTGTGAAGTGTGGCTCACTCATTGAGAGCGCCTCGTGTGGTTCCAGTTTTTCTTAGGCGATGTCAGAAGTCACTCGCACCAGTGCGCCTAAATCTTTTTTCACGTTCACACACACGGCATTTTTACTCATATATTCAAGTGACATCTGCGCACTATGAAGTCCTGCAGTGTGTGTTTATATATATCTTTGGATTGTTGGGAGTGCCAATACGGCAGTTTAAAATGGTGGCCTTAGAGGTTTACTAAGCGTTAATGTTGCATGTGTAGATTTTTTCCCCCTGATTCATGTAAGGGGAATGTACATTCAAACGAATTTCGAACTAAGTTAAAGCCATGAAATAAATACTTGTGCTTTTAAAGATGTAGATGTAACAGTATAATGAAAGGACTTTAAATGAGCAATGAGACCCCCCCCTCAGTCACTGGTTGTGTTTGGGTCCTCGGTCTTGCTCTGCATAAGGGTTGTTGTGTCCTACCATGCTGTGGAGTGTGGCTGATTGTTTGCTTGAACAGCTTTCACTTTCTTCTCCATCAGTCGCTTTGTTTGATTTTATGTAGTAAATGAACAGAAAGAAACCTGCGAAAAAGACACCAGGTTCATTCTGTTTCATCAATAGTTCCTCCTCTAGTAAATCTAGTACAAATCCGAGCCCATTATCCATCCATCCATCCATCCATTCATTTTCCAAACCGCTTATCCTACTGGGTCGCGGGGGGTCCGGAGCCTATCCCGGAAGCAATGGGCACGAGGCAGGGAACAACCCAGGACGGGGGGCCAGCCCATCGCAGGGCACACTCACACACCATTCACTCACACATGCACACCTACGGGCCAATTTAGCAACTCCAATTAGCCTCAGCATGTTTTTGTACTGTGGGGGGAAACCGGAGAACCTGGAGGAAACCATCCGATGACATGGGGAGAACATGCGAACTCCGCACACATGTGACCCAGACGGACACTCGAACCCGGGTCCCAGAGGTACGCAGTTGACCAATGTAAAAACATATCAATGTGAGTCCCAAATGTGACGTTTTGAATGACCGATTCGTTCACATTGCAGTCAGATACAGGTCACTTGTAGTTATGAATGCGAACCGTCAAGATAGACAAATCCGATCTGAGAATTGAGCGATGTGGCTAGCAGAGTGAACGTAGCCATGGAGTAAATCGACCTCTAACCACATTTTCTGGGGTGTCTTGGTCCAACTCTGAGAAATTCGATTTAGTAGAATTCCAGGCAGACTAACGTGTTTACACGTACTTTAAAAGTCCAGTTTTAGTCGGACTAACACAATAAATCGATTTTCTTAGTGTGCATGTAAACATACTGAGTGTTTCTGCAACTCACCTTGAAATGAGTTCAGGATGGTGAATATGTAGAGTGCTGGTATTGTGAGGGGCCCGTAGCTGAGGAAGGCAAAGCCCCAGGTGACTCCCAGCAGGCAGCACAGTCCCATTACAGTTAATATATCAGCTCTTCCCGTGCCTGCCTTGGAAGTGCCTGCTGTTTTGCCCATGAAATACACAAGCCTTCTCACAATGATGATGAAGATGGTGAAGGTGAACAGAAACACTAACGCATAATAGCCAATGTTCACAATATAATGGACTAAGATGTCCGTTATCCAGCACCTGAAATCACAAGGATAGCAAATCCTCAGTACTTAAACATAAGATGCAATACAGTAACATTACCACCAGTGGCGTTACTTGCACTGATTTTCATAACAGTATTTATCTAATGTTTTAGAATTACAAAAATAAGAGTTACATTGTTACGTTACTACTTTGACCAAAGTTGGTAGTTTGTTGTCCATACTTTCCAAGGCACAAGAGGATTATGACGACCACAGCAGGAAGTGCTGGTAAGAAGCAGAGGCATTACTGGCATCGACTGGATTCACCCAGACATGCACAACTGCATCATCACATCAGAAGCAGATAGAGAACTGGATACTCACCCCACCCGACAATGCACATTCTGAGCACATAATGACTGGTGTCCAATTTCAAAGCACCAACGAGGTGCAAGCAGAGGTGTAAGGCTTCAATGGCGAAGCAGTTGAAGGTAGAGAGCAATGAGTAGTGCATGACTGCCCCCATGATCTTACAGCCTATCGGATTGCCTAAAGAGGTGATCCATTCATTGGAAAGGAAGGTGAGGTCCAGCAGAAACATGGCGACAAAAAGGTTTATGAGGATTTTGGACGCTGAATTGGATTTAGCTTTCCTATAAACAGAACAGAGTGGGCACGTCAGTTGTGTGTGCCCTGATCCAAACCTATGTATCAGTTACAATCACAGTAACACTTTACTTGAGGGGGCACCCATAATGTAGTTTTATGGTATTACTTAATTAACCACAAACCAAGTCTTAATTATCTACAGATCTAATGTTCATTAATCATTAATTGTGATGCATCTTTCATCCCAAGCAGTTACTATATTTGTTATTATATCTGTTAATTCAGTAAATTCTTGTGAACTACTGAAGGAACAAGTATTGAATAATACAAGTGAAATATTGATCTCACAATTCTTCATCATTTTTGAATCAAGATGCATATTTTTTTCTCAAGTAACTATAACTGTTCATGATTTGTACTTCAGTAGTAACTGAGTTACTAATAACTATTTGTGCCCCCTCAAGTGAAGTGTTACCACAGTGACTTTAACCCTCATCCTACTGACAGATATTTTTTTATCATATCTCTAATATAAGTTTTGCAATTAATATTATTTTGCTGTAATTGTCTGTCACAGTAAATTCTTCTTTGGGGACCCCAGTCGGTAGGATGAGGGTTAATGAAGTAATGATATTGAAAGCCCTACCTTAAAATGAAGTGTGTGAACAGAGCAATACCCAGAAAGAACATCGACAAGCCGCAGCCAATGTAGGAGATGTATGTTAGAGATTCCAGATTGGCGCTGCTGATGTTCACGTTAGGATCAACCTAAGTGGGAAAATCAAATGTTTTTTTGCCTATGCAGCTGTTTTTTCTCCTTTACCCACAAAGACAGTTCACCATGGGCAACCCCAAATATACTTATTTTGTATGAGGTTTATTCTGTATACAATAAACCACAGTACTTCTATGCAGACAACACTCAACTTATCCTCTGTTTTCCACACTCAGACACTCGTATCTCCACTCAGATCTCTGTGTGTCTGGGTGAAATCTCATCATGTATGGCAGCTCATCAGCTGAAACTCAACCCCAGCAAAACTGAGCTGCTGTTCATCCCAACTGATTCATCCTCACATCATAACTTATGATCTCTCTGGGCAACTCTCTGATCTCTCCTTCGGTCACCGCATGCAACTTTGGAGTGATCATGGACAATCACCTGTCCTTTTCCTCTCATATTGCTAATCCTTCTCACTCATGCTGATTGCTCCTCTTCAACATCAGAAGGATTTGTCCATTTATCTCCTCACAGGTCACTCAGGTATTTGTTCAATCCCTTGTCATCTCGAGACTAGACTGCTCACTCCTAGCTGATCTGCCTCTGGGTGCCATTCGTCCTCTGCAACTGATCCAGAATGCAGCTGCTTGACTTGTTTTCGACCTTCCCAGGTTCTCCCACAACACATCATTGTTACACTCCCTCGACTGGCTTCCTGTAACTGCCTGCATCAGATTCAAAATTTTGATACTCGCCTACAAACCCAAAAAAGGACCAGCACCTTCTTACCTAAAAGAACTTATCTTACGCCGGCCTGCATCATGCTCTCTCTGATCCTCCAGCACCGCTCGCCTGATCCCGCCATCACTCAAGGTGCAAGGAAGACATGCATCTAGACTATTCTCTGTTTTGGCACCCAAGTGGTGGAATGAACTTCCCCTAGTTGTCCAAACAGCTGAGTCAATGGGTGCCTTCAAACAATGACTAAAAACTTGCCTCTTGAATTAGTACTTCCAGGATTATATTCTTATTTTTAAAAATAATAATAAAATTTTTTTAAATGGTATTGCTTGCCAACAGAGTTTTTAGACTGAGGGTATTCTTAGGCCGGGTTCTATTGAACCAGTATCAGAATGTATTCACTGATGGAGACTTCAAAGCACTTATCTCTCCTTAGTCGCTCTGACTAAGGGTGTCTACCAAATGCCGTAACTGTAAATGTAAATGACATTTCATGGCTCTGAAGCTGTTTCCTGTGTTGCTTATTATCTTGAGGTCCAGTGTAAAAGAAATGATTTTGATTTAATAGGAAGTGGAAGTTGGCACGGTCATACCCCTATAAATGATGTCATCTTAAAGCCCTAATTAGAACAACAGGACTTAACAAAGTGGTGTACATAGTATGAGAGATATGAACAAAAACATAATGCCCTGTATAGAGGACAAAAATGAAGTGCTGGATCTCAGGAATAAATGCTTCAATGAAAAAGTCTTACCATAAGAATTGCAAAGAAGGTCAGGTGGTTACACTGGCATGTGATAGTGTTATTGTCTTCCGAAGTGTTGCATCCCTGACTCATCCAGTTGGGGTAGTTACCTTCAAGTGAAAGTGCAGAAAACACTTAATTTCCTCATAATTCAACCCAAAAGGATGAATGTTCATTTTTCTGCAGCAAAAAGTTTGTTTTAATTATTTGAATGATTTTTGTTAAACATGCCAATAACACATAATCTACTCAATGTCTGTTCTTGGATTGGCATTACCTTCACCGTTCCATGCACTGCAAATCACCTTGAAACCATCCTGCATGAAAATAAATTTTCAGTTGTCATTTTCCATTTTCCAGTTGTCATTTTCATTTTCATTCATTTTCATTTTCATTTTCCACTAAAAATGTGCAAAGTTTAACATAAGTTATACTGAGACACTGAAGGGTTCTGTCTTGGTCTTGTAACTTACCTTTGTGACGTTTCTGTATGTAATATTTATGCAAGTTGTGAGATTAGAAATCCCAGTTCCCATATCAATTGCAATGACCTCATTGTTTAAAACACTGGTATTTTTTGCATCCTGAAAGATCATAAAAATAAACCCTTGAACAGATCATTTACAAAGATGAGATTTTGGTAACTACACATGAGGAACTTCCAAAGGCAATTTTATTTACCTTAGTCATATTTGGAAACAGAAATACTCCCAGAAAAGTCCTGTTTTGGTTTACCGATATTGCTTTGTTTAAAGCTTCCTGAGGGACAAAAACACTTCTCGAGTATTTTTGCATTGCTTCTTCATCATCAGATATCTACAAAACAGCAAACACTTTTTACACCTATCTATGCACATCCTGCTGGACACATGATTTGTTATCAATTATTTATCAATTAGTTTATTTCTTTGCGAAAGTATTCACACCATGCAAATGCATTCAAATCTTACTGAATTTCTAAAGATATAGAAAGCTCTATCTAAATTATACTTAATAAAATTTTTATTTGGAGTATTTTTTTAACTATCAAAACCCAAAATACATTTTTTTGCCTGCAGATTTTGAAAGCAAAGGTTAAAATTGAAAGACATGCATCATGTAACCACATGGATGTGTTCTGAGAAATGCATCATTACTCGATTGTGTGAACATCATAAAGTGCATTTACACAAACCTAGCCTACTACACACCTAGGCTACAGTAAACTTAGAGTACACTCTAAATAACGATTAAAAGGTACAGTTTAGTAAATACATAAACTAGTAACATAGCTGTTATCATTGTCAAGTATTATGTACAGTACATAATCCCATGTGCTAATCTTTTACATGACTGGCAGTGCAGTAGGTTTGTTTACATCAGCATCACCACAAACAAGTGAACAATACATTGCACTATGACATCAGAAGGTGATAGGAATTTTCCAGCTCTGTGATAATCTTATGGGGCCACCGGCCATATTGTATATACACTCCATCGTTGCTTGAAATGTCATTATGCAATGCATAACTGTAAGCTAATTGAGTAGGAATTCAGCCACTGTGAAGGGAATTGCTCAAACAACAATACCCTTTTGCCTTATCAGTGGCATTTGCCTATGTACCAGTAAAGAAACTGCCTCTTTTTACTGGACATAAATTCCAGTATATTCCATGAATATGAAAAAAAAAACATTAAATGAAGCACCTCCACCTTCTAATCAAATATCCAAGGAAGGCTTGCATAGGCCCCTGGAGCATGTCCCAGGCAATAAAGCACTCTGTCTTTGACATGCAGTAGGAAACCCTGGAGAACATTCCCGCACCCAGCCCTGGAGACCACAGGTGATAGTCCTCAATGGAAAAATATTTACCATTACGGAATCAGAGATTACAAAGGAAGATCCTGAAAGAGTGTTATCTTCTGTTTTCACCAGAATGCCTTTGGCTTCTCCCATTGTGATAGATGCAGATGATTTACTTCCCATCAAGGTCAACAGTTGCGTGAGGTTTTCCATAACCTGCCTGTTAGAGAAGAGCTATCATTCTGATGCATAAAATGTGGCCTCGTCTAGTGCTGACTGCCGTGACAGCAATTTAGGCCATAGTCAAACCATCGTTATTGTCATTGTCATCATTGCCTGAGATGAAATTATGAACTTGTACTGTAGGTCGTAGTGCAAGAAAAACAGTGATAAACAGAACATAAATATTAATATGAAAGACATACAACACTGACAATCTGACAATACTGAGACATGGACATAAGATACAGTCAGAAAAATACAATCAAAAATACAGTTTAGAAACAGCAGGGAAAAAGTAAAATTAAGGAACAAAGATAGAAAAAAAATCACTTACACAGCAACAGCTGCACTTATTCCTGATGTCGTGTTTCCCACTTCAGGAAGTGTAAAGTTCATTTCGGGATATTCTACAATTTGACATTTTGCACATGTAATATTTTGGGAACAATTAGTGCTTCCTATTGTGATGTTAATAACAAATCTCTTGTTTTCGCCTGGAACAGAAGGATACATTTAAATTCTGTGTTAATACACATACATTTGAATAGTGTATCTCTCAGTGTCATACAGGTTTACTCTGGGTATGCTGGTTTCCACATGCCAAAGATATGCAGTTGGGGGTCTCTAAGTTGACTATTAGTTATGATTGTACATGTTTGTGCCCTGTGCTGCCTAGGGTAGGCTCCAGGATCCTCACAGCAGTTTGGTTAAAAGATGGATGGAAACATATGAAGGAAGAATTTTGAAATTGTCCCTATATCTATTTTCACAAATGCTAATGAATGTTTGTTCAACTTAACTTGGGATGTATCGTATGTTAGACACAGCCACAATTTTAGCGACAAGACCCCTTTGGGGGGGATGCTAGGGACAGGACCACACTTGGGGGGGGGGGGGGGGGTGGGTATGCTAGGGACAGGACCACACTGCCAGGGATGGGACCACAGTGGGGGTTATGCCAGGGATGGGATCCTATTGGGGATATGCCAAGGATGGGACCCCATTGGGGATATGCCAGGGATGGGACCCCATTGGGGATATGCCAGGGATTGGACCCCATTGGGGATATGCCAGGGATGGGACCACAGTGGGGGATATGCCAGGGATAGGATCCCATTGGGGATATGCCAGGGGTGGGACCCCACTGGGGATATGCCAGGGATGGGACCCCACTGGGGATATGCCAGGGATGGGATGCCATTGGGGATATGCCAGGGATGGGACCCTACTGGGGATATGCCAGGGGTGGGACCCCACTGGGGATATGCCAGGGATGGGATCCCATTGGGGATATGCCAGGGATGGGACCCCATTGGGGATATGCCAGGGGTGGGACCCCATTGGGGATATGCCAGGGATGGGACCCCATTGGGGATATGCCAGGGGTGGGACCCCACTGGGGATATGCCAGGGATGGGATCCCATTGGGGATATGCCAGGGATGGGACCCCATTGGGGATATGCCAGGGGTGGGACCCCACTGGGGATATGCCAGGGATGGGACCCCATTGGGGATATGCCAGGGATGGGACCCCACTGGGGATATGCCAGGGATGGGATCCCATTGGGGATATGTTAGGGATGGCACAACATTGGGGATATGCTAGGGATGGGACCCCATTCCACTGAGTACTAGTAAGTAAAAAATTTTGAACATGCAGCTCTGGACAGAGCACAGAATATCAATTCAGGGTTTCAATATGACACAATGAGCAACGAATGAAAGATTTATTTGTTACTTACTTCGGCAAATATCTGCAACAAACTTTGCAGACATACATGTTTTTCTAGTGTTTAGAGTTATATTACAGGATTGGTTTCCTTTGAAAATAAATATTCAAAAAGCAAGATTAGTTTTATAATTTTAAAGACTTGAAAACAATAATTTAATCATTTGGGTTCTGGCATGCAAACTAGAATTTGAATAATATTACACATATAATTCTTAATTTATATAATACAAGTTTCATTAATTTCCCATATTAAATAATTCATAATTAAATCAATATAATAAATTAACATGAATTAATGATTAAAACCAAAACTAGCCCATTTCCATTACAGTTTAGTTTCATGGAGTAACAAAAACAACATTGAGGACCTTTTGAAGTACCTGGTAAAAGAATCAGTGAAAGATTCAGTAGGCTCAACAAAGACTTCTGCAGGTATACTCGGTATGACTGACCATCTTGCCACACCCAAAAATCAGCTGAATAGTATACACAAATAATTTAAATGAACAGATAAATGACAAGTATTCACATGGAATGGCATTCATCATTTACTTATTGAAACTTTGAATTCGACAGACAGTTAGGATGTGACCTTATCTGGAACACAGAAATGAGCCTTACCTTCACTTTCATTTCCATTAGGTTGATATGACAGAACAGAGAGATTTGCACAGCCTTGGGTACCTAAAAAATATTCATTAGGAAGGGACTGAAATTCAAAAGGCAATATACCTCTATATTGTGTCATAGGATCCCAATTTAAACAGGTTTTTTTAATATATATATATATATATATATATATATATATATACTGAACAAAAATATAAACGCAACACTCTTGTTTCTGCTCCCATTTTTCATGAGATGGACTTAAAGACCTACAATTCATTCCAGATACACAATATTACCATTTCTCTCAAACATTTCTCACAAATCAGTCTAAATGTGTGATAGTGAGCACTTCTGCTTTGCTGAGATAATCCATCCCACCTCACAGGTGTGCCACATCAAGATGCTGATCTGACATCATGGGTAGTGCACAGGTGTACCTTATACTGCCCACAATAAAAGGCCACCCTGGAATGTGCAGTTTTTTGCTTTATTGGGGGTCTGGGGACTCAGAACCGGTCAGTATCTGGTGTGACCACCATTTGCCTCATGCAATGCAACACATCTTCTTCGCATAGAGTTTATCAGATTGTCAATTGTGGCCTGTGGAATGTTGGTCCACTCCTCTTCAATGGCTGTGCGAAGTTGTTGGATATTAGTGGGAACTGGTACACGCTGTCGTATACGCCGGTCAAGCACATCCCAAACATGCTCAATGGGTGACATGTCCGGTGAGTATGCTGGCCATGCAAGAACTGGGACATTTTCAGCTTCCAAGAACTGTGTACAGATCCTTGCAACATGGGGCCGTGCATTATCTGTCTGAGTGGCTGGTCTCAGACGATCTTGGAGGTGAACCTGCTGGATGTGGAGGTCCTGGGCTGGTGTGGTTACACGTGGTCTGCGGTTGTGAGGCCGGTTGGATGTACTGCCATATTCTCTGAAACGCCTTTGGAGACGGCTTATGGTTGAGAAATGAACATTCAATGCACGAGCAACAGATCTGGTTGACATTCCTGCTGTCAGCATGCCAATTGCACGCTCCCTCAATGCTTGTGGCATCTGTGGCATTTTGCTGTGAGACAAAACTGCACATTCCAGGGTGGCCTTTTATTGTGGGCAGTATAAGGTACACCTGTGCACTACCCATGATGTCAGATCAGCATCTTGATGTGGCACACCTGTGAGGTGGGATGGATTATCTCAGCAAAGCAGAAGTGCTCACTATCACACATTTAGACTGATTTGTGAGAAATGTTTGAGAGAAATGGTAATATTGTGTATCTGGAATGAATTGTAGATCTTTAAGTCCATCTCATGAAAAATGGGAGCAAAAACAAAAGTGTTGCGTTTATATTTTTGTTCAGTGTATATATATATTACTGCTGTGTTTTCTTCAGTCTTCAGGAAAATGCAAACATTTCTCTGCTTATGTCGTCACAAATTTCACTATTAAAATCTTCTACAGTGCAATTTCTTATTTATCAGTGCTAAGATTTTTAAATTACAAAGGATGGAGCCAGGGACGGATTATGGGTTGTGTGGGCCCCTGGGCAAAACATTCGCGAGCACCACCACCACAACCACCACAATTCAAGGGCCCTTGGCAGCCAAACGCCCTCCCTATAGGGTCAGGGGCTCTTGTAGGCAGAGGATCAAAGAATGTAGGTCCTCTAAAATAGACAAACGAAAATACATTGTTGATAAGCATTGCAAATTGTTTTGGGCTAGGGGCCCCATGGGCCCCCTGCACCCCAAGGGCCCCTGAGCAGCGGCCCCGCTGGCCCAGTCCGTAATCCGTCCCTGGATGGAGCATTGTGATTAGGAAACTCAGCAGTCTCCGAACAAGCAGTCTCCGAACACTTTGTAGCGATCCAGTGTTTAAAAGTGAATCACCATCCCCCTCTACTGGCGGCTTAGTGTTGATTCAGGATGATTTTAGGATGATTTAAGGTGCACAGGAAAACTCGATCTCAACCTCACACGCCGCAGCAAATTTTCTCCATTCCATCCGTTTCACAAACAGACGCGTTTGTGCGGGAACAATGATTTATATAAAGCAGGCTTATCTTTTCCTGGGTTTATTTTTTTATAAGGATAAAACTGGAAATTTAAAATTATAAAATTTATTATAAAACTGAAGTAAAACTGAAAAACAAAATGAAAAACTAAATAAAGATTAAAAACTAATGTTGAAACTGTAATACCTCTGACCCAGAGTAGCCTGCTAGAATGCCCTGGGTCCTGTTCCATGTTTGGAAAAATATGCTTAATTAGTCTTATCCTGTTTTCTGTATCTTGGAAATGGTGGTATAACTGTGTAACGTAACTGAGTAGCAGCATATACAAAATAAACAATAATGGTGGCAGGACTGATACTTGTGAACGTTCTGAGATAATTGAAAGGTTAGAGAGCAGTTTGTAATTTGCTAGGTCACTAGGTTCATGGATGCATAAAGTCATTGCCTGAAGTACAGGAAGTGAACAACCAACAGCTCGAGCAGAAAGATTAGCAAACCTTAGTTGTACCTTATCAATATTAAGAGAGAATGATTGGAGACTACTGACATGCCTGAGCATGATCAGATGAATATGTAGGTCCTGTTACATTTCGTAGAACACCAACACAATTTATTATGGAAGTGAATGCTAATTTCACACATGATCAGTCATTTTCAATATGGATATTAAAATCTCCAACAATCACGTGCTCATTGTACTAACAATCAGGTTAGTGAGGGGTCTGCAAATCTCTGTATTAATTATAGACATCCTATATTGACCAGGATGTCTGTGAACGATAAAAATAAATGATGAAGAATTGCAGGTAGTTGAGCCAGAAACATGAAGAATCGAGATTTCATGTGTTAAATCTGTAATACAGTTTCTCTGAGATTCATAGATTCAACTTATACAGCAGCAAGACCACTTTCTTGGCAATTAGGACTATGTTTAATAGTATACTCAGAGGAGGCAGATCCTTTAAGTTATACCTTCACTACACTGGTTGGTGTCCGTCCACGATCCTCCATTAGAATTGCTTACTTGTAACTTACACCAGCACTGTGATTGCTGTGAGAATGGAGTTCTCCTCAGTATTCCTGTGTAATTTTCACCAACTATCACAACTGTCTTGTTTGAGTTACAGTTGTTCAGGGTTAGATTATCAAGACCTAAAATAAGACAGAAGTTGAGTACAAGTATTATATGAATTGATTGTACAGTAGTTACCATGTTAAGCTTTGAAAATCTGCTATGCCTTATTATCTTATGGGAATAGTTATTAATTTATGAGTTTCATTTTGATTAAAGTGTACTGCTCTCTTACTGTATGGCCAGGCGTTATTCAGGTCCTCATTATACTGACACGTATCGGCAGCTATGGAACAGAAAAAAGACAGGAATTATTTATTATCACAAATGTAGCAAATTTTCCATGAATTTATCTTCGTGGTCATTCTCAGTATAACTTCCAAAAAAGTTTTTGATTCTCATTTTTCCTTGAAAGTTTTAAATATCCTTTAGACTTTATACTGTTCAGAAAATGTGTCAAGCTTAATAACATTTTATTTTGTAACAGTAAGCTGGCAATTTACAATTCAGCCACAAATTACACCCACTCTTTCATGGACAAAAACAAAAAAGATTACAGCTGCAATAGAGACCACAGCAGAAAGAATCCTGAAAACAATAAAGTGTGGTAGAGACTAATATCCACGACATACTATCCTCGATTATGGTGGGCTTCTAAATATTAAGCCTGGGTTTCTAAAAATTAAGCCTAGTAAAAATTTGAATATTCAATGAGCAAAATGACTTTGTTCTTTTATCTGAAGTTGTGGTCTAAAAGCAATGAAAATTCACTCCTATAGCCATTAGGGGAGCTATCATCTTCTCACCGACCTGATAAATATTTAATGTTATGAAGTCTAGCAACCAGTTCACTTGGTTTAATTAGACGTGAAAAACTTAATTGAGATTAACTCAACTATGCATTTACGTAAAAAGAATGTCTCATTTTCAAAATACTCATTCTAGTTGTGTGAAACCAGTGTACATGATTCAATTTAGTTTATTCAAAGTAACGTTTTTCATTGCATTGAGGGAAGGACAAAATGAAGATTGTGATGTGACATGTCAACGGTTAGCCTCTTAATAGGGCAGTTACGCCAAAGCCATAGGATGAATAGCTATTCCCAGGACACACTGTGTATGTGGTGGGTTTACATTGTGATAATAAATGATAATAAATTCCAAGCAAAGGCTAGCAGAGGGCAATGTTCAGTACTTACCTTTGTTACTGCATCGGCACAATATCATGAAAGCTATGACGGCTAGGACCAACAGCCTTTTCCACCCCATGATGGATTTTGTATTTTGGATCTGTGTGATTGAGAATCATTAGAATTATTCAACCATTTGCAAGCTGTAAAGTCTGATGCACATAAACCACTCTAGGGTAACACTTTACTAGAAGGAACACAAATACTTAGTAGTAAGTCAGTTATTACCCAGGGCATAGTTAGAGATGAATTGACTGGGGGGCTGAGTCTGTACTAGGGCTGCTGATGGCTCTATTCATGACTTAAGCCAATAAATACACATTTATTTGGGGGGGCTAAAACCCCCCTAAATTTGTCTAAGAACCCCACTGAAGTACAAATCTTGAACAAATATAGTAGTTGCTTTAGATAAAAGCATTATGATTCATTAATGATGAACAAACACGAGATCAGTATTTCAATTGTGTTATTCATTACTTGGTCATTCAGCAGTTCCTTCAGTAGTTCACAAAGATTAACAGAGTCAACAGATATATGTGTAGTAACGAAAATAGTAACTGCTTGAGATAAAAGATGTGTCATGATTCATTAATGATGAACAAACATGAGATGAGAATGTAACTAACACTTAGTTTGTGGATAATTAATACATAAGCATTATTATAATGCTACAGTATTTGTACCCTGTTAAGTAATGATATACTCTGTTGGAGCATCATATGGAGTATAACTGTTTACTTTCAGAGTAATACAGTAAAAATTCTCATATCCTGCAATGTCAGGACAGAGGCACTGTCCGATAGTTACTATCGAAAAAAAACCCCACAAATTTCGTACACTTATTTAATCCTTTTATACACACACAAATGAATTATAATGTAATTTTAACACGCTTCAAGGTAAACAATGGCAGATCAAGCAGAAAGAATACAAAAGTATGCTGCTTCATAGGTATGTACAGGAACTGAAATGTACAATGTTATTTTTGAGTTTTTTATATTTAAATTAGTGTACACTTTTAATAGAATAACACTAAAATTTATTATTATGGATTTAAAATCTTTATAATTGATTTTTCTGTAGCCTAGCACAATGAGCATTTTACGTACAGACATCTACAGAGGCTACGAATCCTGCTGGGCATCATTAACAGCACTTTGCAGTAGCTTTCTTATAAAACCAACTGAATAAAGGTAATTTATTATTCAACGCAATAATAATAGCTTTCATATTTATATGAATTGTTTTTCTATCTGCTTGTGTCCGTCAATAAAGAAAACAATCTTAGACTCTTACCTGATTAACAGGAACGTACAAATGCAGAAAGAGTCATTTGCGGCATCCTCTACCATCGAGGAAATTTCCATTTGTATGCTTTATCAAAACAAGGACATTTGCCTTGCAAACATGAAGCCTGGTCAGGAACAGAACAAGCTCTGTGTCACCATAAAGGAAAATTAAGGGCAGTCAAAGAGGCAGAATCCTGAATGTCAATGGTCTTGTTGTTGCTTTTCATAAGGGGAAACATTTCTTTGAATTTAATAACATATAATACGTTCCCTTTCATCTTTCTTGGATTTGAATCTTTATACATTACCTGAGATAAATCTTTTTTTATAATTTTCCACAGTATGAACAATGTTGTATTTCAGTGTTGTTTTCACCAAGCACAGTGGTTTTGTTTGCGTTTCTGAGCACATGTGCACTTTAAGTTAAAATGCCTTCATTTTGATATTATTCTGGAAAAAATTGCCTGTATTGGGGTTCACTGTCAAAGTCTTTCTAGACTTCGCCATGGTTCACACGATGCAGCCCGAGCTGGCTTAGACTTCATGTTCATGTGCACTGCATGCTGGGAGCTCAAGCACCTGGTAGGGCATATTTTGTTTAATTGGTTATTGGTAACCATACAATCCTGCTTCATTTTGCTTAAAGAATAAGTAACAACAAAGTAAATGCTGGAAAGCGTTTAGAATAGTATGAAGTGATATGAGCCTTCAGCAAACAACATAGACTTTGTGAACTTGTTTTATATCAATCTGGGTACTTTGCATTCAGATAATGTTTAGATAGGGTCTGAAAGTAGTATCTGTTCATGTACAAATGTAAATCTTTAATGAAGGTAAAGCAAAAAAAGGCTAAATAAATGTGTCTGATTTTCAGTATGTTTGAATATATGATGATTCATTTCAATGGGTTATAGTTGAATAGTGTGTCTTTATTTGTTTAGTTTAAAAGGTAAACATATAATGAAACATACAATGGAAAGAGGAACTACCACCACCTACCCCAGGAAACGCAACCTAAATAAGCAACAATTAGGGTCAACAATTTGCATGAACGGTAAAGTGAGATGTTGTTCAGCTGTGTCCAGTATAGGTTCTTTTTGGTCCTAACAATTAGGACACACAAACTAAGATTAATGTTAAGATTAATATTACTTTATTGATCCCAGAGGAAAATTCTGGTGCATACAGCAGCAAGAACATGTGCTCAGACAAATACACAAATAGTGCCAAACAGACGAGACAGTACAATAGCACAAACAATTAAAAACTGATTTAAAAAGTACACAAATAAATGACATATTCCACAAAAAAGAATGCAATGCTTTACTAAATATTTAAAGATAACAAAACCAATTTCCAAAGACATCTGGTTGTTAGTGGTCATCAACCAGCTAACTAGCAATTTTGCTAGCTAACTGATGTTAATGACGTTTAAGTAGAGTTTATTTTGTGGTGTTGTAACTTACAGTAGCATCATCCATTGAAGGGTCTTTGCTCATCAGACAACCAGTTACCACTTGCAGCAATAATTTGTCAAATTCTTCCAAAATCGGCTGCCTGTGAGCACAACTGGTTTCTCTTTGGCAATACACACTTTAGAGTCTGAAACAGGCGCACAAATGTACCAGTGGAGAAATTCTAGCAAATCTGAGGCTCTTTCAAACTGACTCGTACACATCGAATACATCAGCTTAAGTGGACAACGACTCAGAAGATGCGGATTCCAATGCTGTTTGAGTGTTTATGACTTTCAGCAGATTCTCCATTTTGAGCAGACTCTGACTTTCATCACTGAGCCTCATGCCTTAATACCCACCTGGGGTCAATGAAATCTGTCATAACAATTTTAATCTTAGCAAGGGAACTGTCTTTGTGTTTAAAAAAGGAAATATCTTCAGAATTTCTCTTTTTATTGGTATATTTAGTTTTTGTCACAAAAGAAACACACTGGGTAACTAGATCACCTCAGAGAGACTAGGACCTAACAGTTTAGGGATTAGTGATGTTATGACTGGTACCAAAGCTTCGAAGCATGTGCCGAGTAATCAGGGCTCTTTCATGTGAAGCCCCATGTTGGTGTTGTATCATCTGGATCCGATAACATAATCAATGACATATTAAAGTTTGGGCTGACCAGTATGACATCAAAA
This sequence comes from Brienomyrus brachyistius, assembly GCF_023856365.1. Taxonomy (NCBI): domain Eukaryota; kingdom Metazoa; phylum Chordata; class Actinopteri; order Osteoglossiformes; family Mormyridae; genus Brienomyrus; species Brienomyrus brachyistius. The sequence continues at coordinate 1,736,322 of NW_026042306.1, read as the reverse complement.
CCGGGCACGGCTCCACTGTACAACCACATCGGCCTGCTCAGACCAGCACGTCCCCGCCTTGTAGTGTTTCCTCTCCCATCTTGGAAAGAGCTGAGGTGACAGTAGATGTGACTGCATCACCTGACTTTAAAGCCGGGCTCCTCTCTTCGCTTCGCAGCGAGATGACGGGGATATTTAAAACCGAGCTTCAACCCACTCTTAGTGAACACGTAGCTGTTATTAAGACAGAACTACAAGCAGTGAAGAAAGAGCTCGCGGACAACATATCGAAGATCCAGTCAGAGGTGCACACTTAGAAAAGTACCGCGATCGAGATGGAGAACACTCTTTTTTCCTGCACTGATGACAATGTCTCACTTCAAGCAAAAGTGGCTCAGTTATAGTCTGATTTGATAAGAGTGGACAGTAAATGTTAGGATCTTTGAGGACAGATCGCGCGTCAATAATATCAGAATTCTAGGTATTCCCGAAGATGCATTTGTATCTTCTACTACAGCGGCGATGTCTTTGTCCAAAAGACATTCTCTAGCTGGAAAAAGAGCTCCTCCTGGACCGGGCTCATCGTACTCTCCAGCCGAAGCCGAAACCAGGTGAGCACCGCCTCCCATAATTTCCCGGTTGCACTATCACACGGATTGCGTTGATGTCCTCCGGCGTGCTTGGGCACAGCTGCGATTTACAGTTGGAGAGATGACCATATCCGTCTACCCGGATCTCACCGCTAAGACAGCCTGCTCCCGAGGCGCATTCAATGTCATTTGACGCCAGCTATATACCTGGGATAAGATACGGACTGTTGTACCCAGCGCGCCTACAAATCACACATAATGGAACACAGGAGTTTAGGTCACCTGACGAAGCAATTCATTAAGACACTGACTAAGTAAGACAACTGAAAAACAAGTTCATTTGTTGGTATGTTTCTCTTAGGTAATTCAGACAATGAGTCTATAACCTTTCTGGTTTCTGTTACCCTACCATTTACATTTTGTGGTATTGTCTTTTATATTTATATAACATTACTTTCCCAGTTGTCATTATATATACTATTCTGTGCCATGTTTTTGCAAATTCTGTGACATTTAGTTTTTTTGCAGGAGCCCAGATTTTATTTGTTGTTTCTTTTTCTATATTTTTCGCTTAATAGCCGTAAGAATTTCCAGGATAGACTCAACTCCTAGTAGAGTCAGCACTGGTGCCTCCATCATTTGGGGATGGAGGTTTTTTTTTCTGTCAGTGCTCAGGGGGGAGTGAGTAGGGTTGTTTGGTTTGTCTTTGTTTCTTATTTTAGTTTTATTTTTTCATTAGTTGCTTTTATGCTGGTGTGGGTGAAGTGCTGTACATTTTCTTTTTTCTGCACACTACAATATTCAAAATATGGCCACTAATTTTAACAATTCAGGGTTCCCTCGTGACAGCTCTCCTGTGAGATTTGTGAGCTGGAATATTAAAGGTATGAGATGCCCTGTCAAAAGATCTAAAATATTTACTCATCTGAAACATCTCAAAGCTGAAATAGTATTTTTGCAGGAAACCCATTTGTGCACAAAAGATCAGGGGCAACTGAAATGCCCTTGGGTTTCTGAAGCATTTCATTCAGACTTTAATTCGAAAGCCAGAGGGGTGGCAATTTTAATTGGCAAGTCGATTCAGTTTTCACTCTCCAAAGTAATTTCTGATAGAAATGATAGATACTTAATTGTTTCTGGAACGTTGTTTCACAATCCAGTTCTTTTAGTTAATATTTATGCTCCAAATTTTGATGATCCCCATTTCATGAATAAGTTGTTTGAGCTACTTCCTTCTTTGAACAACAGTTTGCTTATATTTGGGGGTGATATCAATTGTGTGATTAACCCCAGTTTGGATCGTTCAAATCCATACCTCATCTATGTCAAAGCTGGTTTCTGACAACTAACAGTTGCGTAGACCCTTGGAGATTTTACCACCTGCATGCTAAACAATATTCATTTTTTCCCAAAGGCATCAGTCCTTCTCTCGCATAGACAATTTTTTTATTGATACCAAACTTATCTCCAATGTGTCATCTGTTCATTATCATCCTATTGTTATTTCTGAGCATGCCCCCCTTTCTTTAGATATTCAGATATCCAAACAACCACACTATCCAACCCCATGGAGGTTCAATTCTTTGCCAATTTTAATAAATTCATAATATCTGCTATAGATTAATTTATCGTCATAAATCAGAATGAGAAGGAACCATCCATCCATCCATTTTCCAAACCGCTTGTCCTACTTTGTCGCGGGGGGTCCGGAGCCTATCCTAGAAGCAATGGGCACGAGGCTGGGAACAACCCAGGATGGGGGGCCAGCCCATCGCAGGGCACACTCACACACCATTCACTCTCACATGCATTCCTACGGGCAATTTAGCAAGTCCAATTAGCCTCAGCATGTTTTTGGACTGTGGGGGGAAACCGGAGTACCCGGAGGAAACCCCACGACGACATGGGGAGAACATGCAAACTCCACACACATGTGACCCAGGCGGAGACTCGAACCCGGGTCCCACAGATGTGAGGCAACAGTGCTAATCACTGCACCACCATGCCGCCCCCTCTATTTTTCATAAAGTAATAAAAAATATTAAAAGTAATACCTTCAGGATTTCTAAATAATGGGGTATATCGTAATACTGTCATACTGCCCAAGCTTATCAAACACTTAAAATGCAGCTGCTACATGACAATATGGTGACTTAAAGGGTTAATGCAACAGCAGTAAACACAAGGCTCTGATTAGCCTGCTTTCCTCCACAATCTGATCCCTTCACACACAAACAGGCCGGCCTGTTTTTTACGAAGTTTCCCGCATTCTCCCGGCAGGAGTCATGAACTTGGAAACCCTCCAAGAGCCTGCATGATGCTAAACAGGAAGGGTGGGGGTGAGGGGACACCGCACCGAATGCTGCCTCTCCCCAAATGCCGCTGCTCGGGGAGAGGACACACAGCGCAGCTGCAAAGACAGCCCTGAACTGAAACAAATGGGCCACTTCCATTCTTTCGCTTTGTGATTCACTCTTTCAGCTCATATGTCATTGGTCAGTATTCTCACCTCACTCAAAGGAATGTCTCACACCATCTGAATCATTTCAAATACAATAGGATCTCTCCATGTGTCACAGTTCTTCAAATTGGTAAGATGTGTGTTAGAATTGTATATCAACCCAAGGCATTTCAATTAGGCATTTCACATTAAATTAACGAGTTGTACAAACTAGAAGGCACTCCTGTTGCACATTGAAAACTTCTTCATAAGGCAAGTCTTTATGTATTCAGGTACATCTATTACTTCATGACTCTAAAGCTTGTTCTGCAATTTATGAGGTTGCTAAGTAACAGAGAACAGGGAATCTAGCCTGTAAGCTGGGGGTTAGCTAACCTTGGGCTTTATGTGCTCTTTTTGTGGTACAGTAAAAAATAAAAAGCACGGCTGCTAGCCATGCTAGAGCCATCGGAAAAGCAGACGGCTTGGAAACAAAGGAACTAATGACTTTCAACTAAACTTCTGACTACAGCACTGAAGTCTTATGTCTCTGTGGATAAACAAATGCAAATCTATAATATCCCATAATTACATTCAGCTTCTTGTTACGTTTCATATACTAAACATATAGAGTGTTACATAGTTAAAGTTGGTTATATATAGAATATAACTGTATTATCTGTTCATTTTCAGTCAACTAATACTGTATATATTCCACCCTTCATGTTGCCACTCTACAGTAATGCGTGAAAATCTTAACCAAAGAAAATGTTTAAATTATCTTTATGTTGGTGTAGAATTCTCCTCTCCTAAAATCACCCCAGTATTTGCAGCAACCCTCTCATAGGCTGATCTGTTTTTTCAAGCAAGTATTAAGTCAAGCACTACCACACTTTTGTTTGGCTAATAAATATCTCATTGACTTTTTTTAACTAATTAAGCTAATTGAGTTGGGGGTGAAATTTAACAAATACATGGAAGGTTCAGGTGGCACTGAGGTGCCCCTGAGTAGGGGTTTGGGAACTAAGGCGGTGTTCATCTTGCCATCCAACAAGATATCAGTAACTTTTAGGAGAACAGAAGATATTCCTGTTAGTTTTTATTGTTACACTTAATTTGCATTTGCTCTAATGTTGTTTTTGTTATGAGCAAATATACACTTACTACTCAGATAAATAGCTTTAAACATTTCCTTTGACTGCGTAAGGCTTTTGCACAGTACTGCATATCTGATAATAGAGCTCACTTGACTTGACGCTTGAATACTAGTGAAAGTAATCATTTCATTGTAGCTTGGAAAATCATATAGAAATTTTAGGATAGAAGAAACCCGCAGTTTCTGAAGTGACATTTGAGCTGCCTGCCTTACACTAGAGCTGCTTGGGGCTGGGAGAAATCAGTCAGCTGTCAATCTTCAAAAGTCCCACAATGCCGCCCCGAGAAGGAAGCAATCTCACATAAATTGCTTTGGGAATATCTTAAAGCGTGCTTACGGGGTCATATCATCGCCTGCTCTGCATATTTAAGCAAATCTTGGAAAAACAAGATGCAAGAACTTTCTACCAAAATTAGCCTTTTAGCTCAACAGCTTGCTGCTTCTCCCTCCTCTATCCTACTGAAATCTCGGGTTGAGTTGCAGTCCAAATTTGAGCTCATCACAACTACTGACGCAGAGCACCTTCTCTTACGCTCTCATTCTACATATTACGAGCATGGAGATAAAGCAAGGCGGTACTTTACTTAGAGACCCTACTCATATTAACTCCGTATTTTTTTCCTTCTATTCTAACTTATACAGTATGCATCTGAATTTCCGTCACACTCACCAGATATGCATTCCTTCTTAGATGGTTTTAACTTTCCTTTACTAGAGCAAGATGCTGGTGACCGACTTGTTGCGCCTTTGACAATACAGGAAATCTATAATTCTATTAATTGTATGCAAAATAATAAGGCACCTGTCACGATCCGTACAGAACGGGTGATCGTTCAGGCAGGTGAGCAGGCAAGAAGCAGGCAAGGCAAGCTGAACACTGGAAAAATGGGGTTTTATTCTGGATCGGGCAGGGCAGTACGGGACAGAAGCACGAACATCGAATAACATCAATGACGGACAATGAACTCAGGCTAGACAGGGACTGAAATAGACAAGACTGGGCGAAAATAATCGGACACAGCTGGGTACGATCAGGGAAGCACACGTGGATAATCAGGGGGGCGTGGCACACATGAGGATCGTACGAGCGGGGCGTGACAGCAGCTGGCCCTGATGGATTACCTGTGGAATTCTTTAGAAGGTTTGCCCCTTTAGATAACTTTAGATAAGTTGACCCCACTTCTACATTCTACAAAATATCTGAGATCTTCCTCTGCCTTCACTGGGATAAAATGTACTGGTATGGAGCTTTCACTATATACAGATGATCTATTATTGTATGTTTCAAATCCAAACCACTCCATACCCATAATTCTTTCAGTCTTTCAGAGGTTTGGTGTATTTTCTGGTTATAAAGTGAACATTCCCAAGTGTATATGTTTCCCTATTAATGATCTGGCTATGTGACTTGATCAGCTTGATGTTCCATTTAAATTGAGCCCCTCTGGGTTTAATTATCTGGGGATCTACGTAAGTAGAAAACTGGTCGAACTTATTTCAGCAAACTTCTCCCCTTTGTTATCTAAAATCAGCTCTGACCTTCAGAAATTGACTAGTCTACCTCTTTCTTTGATTGGTAGGATCAACACAGTTAAAAGTAGTCAAGTCAAGTAGTCAAGTTGGCTTTTATTGTCATTTCAACCACACACGGAGTATATAGTGAAATGAGATAACGTTCCTCCAGGACCATGGTGCAACACAGAGCAGAACAAAACAGAGCAACATCAAAATTAAAATGAATGTCCTGCCCAAATTTTTGTTTCTATTTCAATGTCTCCCTCTCTTTTTGCCAAAAAGTTTTTTCAAAAATATTGATCAAACTATCCATCCATCCATTTTCCAAATCGTCAGGGTTGCGGGGAGTCCGGAGCCTATCCCAGAAGCTATGGGTACAAGGCAGGGAACAACCCAGGATGGGGGGCCAGCCCATCACAGGGCACACCCACATACCAGTCTTGATCAAACTATTTCGGCTTTTTTATGGCAAGGTAGGGCACCCAGGATACGTAGATCTGTCTTACAGAGATGTAAATTTAAGGACAGTCTTTCCATGCCTAATTTTCAATTGTATTATTGGGCAGCACACATCCACAAAGTCTTATTTTGGCTTTCACCGACTGATTTGCCTTGGTGTGAGCTAGAGGTGCAATCCTGTACTGATTCTTTTTTGCTGGCCCTTCTTACCGCAAGTACATTAACTAAGCTCTCTGGCTTTATAGTCAACCAAGTGGCATGCTGTACCCTCAAAATATGGTACCAGTTCAGGACACATTTTAAGTCTACCTCACCATTATTGCTCCTTTATTGCGGAAGCATTTCTTTAAACCCTCGTTTACAGATTCCACCTTTTCTGCTTGGCATAATAAAGGGCTGAAATCTTTCAAGGATTCTACAAAGATGGTATCTTCCAAAACTTTGCCGTGCTGTCAAATGAATTTAACCTACCCCCACCTCATCTCTTTCGGTACTTCCAGTTCAGACACTGTGCCAGATCTTTATTTCTGACATTTCCATCTTCTCCTCCAAGTCAACTTTGGGAGGAGCTTCTCTGCCTAAGTCCCAGACAAAAGTCACTCATCTCAGTGCTTTATATTAAATTACAGTCTTTTGAAAGTTTAACACTCACCACAGTTAAGAGTGCATGGGAATCTGAGTTGGGCTTGGACCTGGACGATGATTGATTGGATGCTGCCCTCAACATTATTCACACAAACTCTACTTGTGCTTGTCTCATGCTCATACAATTCATGGTGTAACCTCACTCACATGTTCTACTCATGTCCCTCACTGTCTAATCTTTGACAGAACTATTTTAACATGTTGTCTAAGGTATTTTCCAAGACTATAGAAATTTCTCCACAGATTTCCATTTTTGGGCTCCCTGGTAATTATTATCATTATACTTCAAACCAGCTGGATATTCTAGCTTTCACTTCCCTTATGGTGAGACACCAACTTCTTCATTGGAAAGCCACCCAAGCTCCCTCTATCAGTCAGTGGCTCAAAGATACGATGTCCTTTCTAAAACTGGAGAAGATTAAGTATTCTGTGAGGGGTAACCAAAAAATATTCTTTGACAAGTGGCAATGTTTTATAACATTTTTCAAAACTCTTTCTTCCATACCTGGTGGTGCAGTGGTTAGCACTGTTGCCTCACACCTCTGGGACCTGGGTTCGAGACTCCGCCTGGGTCACATGTGTGTGGAGTTTGCATGTTCTCCCCATGTCGTCGTGGGGTTTCCTCAGGGTACTCCGGTTTCCCCCCACAGTCCAAAAACATGCTGAGGCTAATTGGAGTTACTAAATTGCCCGTAGGTGTGCATGCATGAGTGAATGGTGTGTGAGTGTGCCCTGTGATGGGCTGGCCCCCCATCCTGGGTTGTTCCCTGCCTCATGCTCATTGCTTCCGGGATAGGCTCCGGACCCCCTGCGACCCAGTAGGATAAGTGGTTTGGAAAATGGATGGATGGATGGATGTTTCTGTTTATTAATAAAAATAAATAAAAAATGTCTCGTGTGGCCTATCCTGCATTATTCCCTGTTGTGCGCTTGTAGCTTCCAGGATAGGTTCCAGATGACCCTGAATGGGCCAAGAAGGTACAGAAAATGGATGGATGGATGGAAAATGTTTCATGTTAATGTGTATTTTAAAGATGCTTTATTGTCTTTACTGTACAATGAGATTTCGTTTTGAGCGTGCCAGCAGAATTTAGTTACTTGGAAATTTTTCACCAAGGTGTCTTGATTAACTTCACACCTATTTTAATGGAAAGAGATTATAAAACCATAAAAAATGATACCTCATTTGTCAATATAGCTTTAATAGAACCAGAGATGTTGAAGATTTAATATGCCTGAAATCGGCCTTTTGTTCTAATGTAATTACAATTAGAACTGCAGAAAAAACTGTGACTACTTAGAGCAACTTTGCTCTGCATATGCGGAGGGCAGCCTGCGCCTCATTCAATAAATTTAAGAAATTGTAAATAGGGTATGGTGCACTTAAACAACCATAACTTTGCCAATATCTAACCAATCTTAGTGATTTTTTTTGCAACATGTTGTTGAATGTTGAAATGAAAATTTACTTGGGGGTATCTACATTAGCTGGCATGATTTCCAACCAATCAGGAGCCAGATCGGTGGTCACGTGACATTGACCCATCAATATAAAATCCCTTCAATCTTCAATCATCCTGAAGTGGGCACACGATTGTACAGTGTGGGCATGCATCAATCGTCATCATAGTTGGCAATTTTCACATTTAGGGTGCAATAAATATGCCTGTGCACAAATAATCGATGCCCCATGATTCTTTCGATTTTTATTTAGTGCGTGAAAGTTACCTTGTTTTCAAATTGTTGTTGCTCTGCGAATACTGAACCGATTTTGATCCGGTAAAAAATAAGAAAATCAAGGATAAATAAGTTATTCAAAATGACGGATATCTCATAAGTGGAATGCAGAGCTAGCCGCGAAAGCCGCATTTTCGCACCCAACCCGTAGCCGCCGCTGAAAAAATTATGACGTCATCACACGGAATAGTAGAGTGAGCGACCAATGCAGGATTTCCAAGTACCTAAGGAGATACACAAAATTTACAATAAGATCCAAAAAATACAATATGTACACATACACACACACACATACACACATTCACAGTGAATAAGGTGCTTGTAAATTAGTGCAATATAATCGTACTCATGAATGGTTATGATTTTGTATAAAGTACAGTGCATGAGCAATTTTGCTGCGGTAGAATTAGGGCGCCTTTCGGCTTATATGAACCCCGAGAAATCGGAAGCTCTGGACCACCTCCACCCTCTCGCCACTGATGCTGATGGGGTGGTGGCCCATGTGTTTCTGTCTCCTGAAGTCCAGTATCAGCTCTTTTGTCTTTTTGGAGTTCAGGGTGAGGTTGTTGTCTCGGCTCCAGCGCTCCAGGTTCTCGACCTCTTCCCTGTAAGATGACTCGTTACTGTTCGAGATCAGACCTATCATGGTTGTATCGTCTGCAAACTTAATGATGATGTTAGAATCATGGGTGGGTTTGCAATCATGTGTGAAGAGGGAGAGAAAAATCCAAGTCCCAGTTGCACAGGTGTGTGTACAGTCTAAGGTTGTACAGTTTGATGGCCAGCTTGATGGGGGGGATGGTGTTAAAGGCAGAGCTGTAGTCAATAAACAGCATCCGCACATAGCTGTCGTGCTGCTCCAGGTATGATAGGGCAGTGTGGAGGGCCAGTGTAATGGCATCCTCAGCTAACCTGTAGGCAAACTGATGTTGGTCCAAGGAGGGAGGGATGTTGTTCTTGATGTGAAGATCAGCCGCTCAAAGCACTTCATAACAACGGGGGTTAGGGCCACTGGACGGTAGTCGGTCAAGTTCCTGATTGCTGCCTGTTTATGGACGGGGATGATGGTGGCGGATTTGAGGCAAGTGGGGATGGTGGCCTGTTCCAGGGAGATGTTGAACATCTGCAGTCAGCTGACCTGCACAGTGTTTCAGGCCCTGCTGCTTTGTTGGGGTTGATGCGTCTGAGGGCCCTTCTCACCTCATGTGGGTTGAGCAGCAGGGTGTTTGGTGGGGCCTCCCGCAGGGCCAGTTTGGTGTGGTGATGGTTAGTGTCTTTGTCGAATTGTGCAAAAAAGTGGTTCACATTGTGGGACAGGGATCACTGTGCTGGTTGGACAGGTGTTGCTGTTTTTGTAGTCGATAATTTAATTGATTCCCTGCCACATGTGCCGGGGGTCATTGTTGTTGAAGTGCTCCTCGATTTTGTCTTTGTAGAAGCGCTTCGCCTCTCTGATGCCTCTCCTTAGGTTGGACCTGGCTGCCAAGTTGGCTTCTCGGTCACCGGTGTGAAAAGCCACATTGCGTGACTTCAGCAGCTCTTGAACTTCCCTGTTCATCCACGGTTTGCGGTTGGGGAAAGTGTGAATGTCCTTGAAAGTGATTACAGTGTCCATGCAGAAGTTTATGTAGGAAACAACAGAGGATGCGTATACATTCAAGTCGGTGTGGTTGTCCTGTGTGGATTTCAGTTTAAACAAATTCCTGTCTGTGTCATCAAAACAGTCCTGTACTCTGGTCATGGCTCCTTTGGGCCAGACTCTGATGGACCGTACAGTGAGCCCAGTGAGCATTGTTCTGGCAATGAGGGGTTTGTACTGTATGCTGGGGTCAGAAACAAAGAGATGTGATCAGACTGACCGATGTGGAGGGAGGGGGACGCTTTGAAAGCGTTTGCTTTGTTGCAGTATACATGATCCAACGCGTTATTTCCTATGGTTGGAAAATCAACAAACTGGTCGAATTTGGGTAGCACAGTTTTGAGATTGGTGTGATTAAAATCTCCCCAGGACTGGTGTTTTGCAGTCCGTTTGTAGCATCTTGCGAGTGCTAGCTTAGCATTAGCTTGAGGGGGGATGTAAATGGTGGTGAGAAACACTGTGGTGAATTCCCTCAGTAGATAAAACAGTCTGCACTTCAGCGTAATAAATTCCAGGTCCGGTGAGCTGTATTGTACTACACCAAGAGTTATTCACATAGATGCACACGCCGCCGGCTTTGTCTTTGTCAGTACTTTTTAAATCCTTGTGAAGTGTTGCAGCTCCAATCACACAATGAGAAATCTCATCTTATTTCAAAGGTACCTAAAAATATTGTTCCTGTATAATCCATTCATCCACCCATTTTCCAAACCGTTTATCCTACTGGGTCGCGGGGGGTCCGGAGCCTATTCCAGAAGCAATGGGCACGAGGCAGGGAACAACCCAGGATGGGGGGCCAGCCCATCGCAGGGCACACTCACACACCATTCACTCACACATGCACACCTACGGGCCAATTTAGCATATTTATTTTTTAACATATTATTATAATTATTGTTATTATTATTATTAAGTTTACGTGTGTTTGAAGCGTGTGGAAGGGTTATTTTAAGGCTTAAACTATAAAGAAATGTTTATTTATATGGTCTTTCTATATCGCAGATTTTTACCTATTACTGATAGGTTTGGGACACATCTTCCGCGATAGGCGTGGAATCACTGTACTACCATTTCATCCCTACTCTGAGTACTCTAGTTTCCCCTACAATCCAAAGACAGTTGATCAGCCATTTTTTTGGGACTTGAATGGTTCAGTTTCAGTATTCAAGAAATGAAGCTCTTGGAACGATTAACTTCTCTCTCAATAGCAAAGAGGGTCATCCTGTCAGTCTTCATCCTGACATTACAAGGTATCAGGCATTTTGGAGAGGCATCTAAGAGACTTACAAAGTTGCCAAATAGATTGGGGTGCCGGATTTTTTAAGGTATTTTATATTAGAACCAAACAAACCAACCAAAATATCAAGTATAACAAATTGTTCTTTAATTTTGATCGCAGACCTTCCATTTTGTGACATGCAGTAGTTTACACTCATGAAATATAATTTAAATATATCTCTTCCACTCCAGTTAGAATAACTTTGATTTTGGATAAGCAGCAAGTTTGCAAATTACAAAACATCACTCATTCTCTAATTTTGATCACTACTGTATTGTATTGAACTATGGGACAAGCCTGAAAAGATAGGTTTATATTATTTATATGATTTCTATTTCCCAAGAGAAAATCCAGTGAGTTATCAGAAAATGCTGGTTAGCTGCTTGCACGACATTAAGCACACTACCCAGCTACCCAGGCATTTGTGCATACCTGGCACCCACAGTGTGGTAACATCGTATTAGCAATGCTGGCATCTTGTGAAGCTTTAATATAACTATTGTCAGTAACTACAGGCACACAAAGCTGAGATTCTGGTTTGGCAATACTAATGACAGTACTTTCAGTGAAGATTATATTACCTGATGATTCTCACCACTCCCAGATTTCATTTCTGTGTTTTTCCCATCTGATTTAAAAGTTCGAATTATAAATTTACCTCCCCAGCTGTTTTATTTCTGATTAAAAATGACTTCATACATATGTGACATTATCATAAATATTGTTTAAGATAGGAATAAATGCCATAAGCATCCATCTTTCAACTCCTCACCTCAAACAGCGAATCTCTAGCCCATCCTAGTAAATGAGGAAACAGAGGAAACAAGCTGACACCAACTGGTTAACCCAGCCAGGATGTACATACTGTGGCCAGCTTGGAGTTACCAGTTCTCTAACTTCATGTCTCCTCAACCAGGGAGATGTTTGGCAATGGCACTAACCACTGAGTCACTGTCATCCAGGTTTCAGAGCCATACTTGCCAAAATGAGACACTTTCAGACACTTTAAAAGAATCTCTTTGAACAGAACTCTCCCTACCTATGGCATACAGTATGATGCCGTCAGCAAACAAAACAAAACAGGCAAAGGATCATGTACAAAAATGAGACATGCGAGTGCTGTGATCGGATGAGAGTTACGTTTTAAAATTTTGTTCTGTTTCCCATAGATCTACTATGGGATGCTGCCTTTGTATACAGTAGGCTAAACTACTCTAATGCTCTGTTGTTGGGGAGCACACACTGGACATTAAACACCTTGCGGCGTATTCAAAATGCAACAACTCAAATTGTCACCAAGAACAGGATGTTTGAACACATAAACCCTGCTCTTAGTTCCCTGCACTGTTAGGTTCAGGACTGACTTCAGTTGACTGACTGAAGTTCCCCTACTTACATATTCCTTATTGGGGGCACCTTGTGGATGTGACCTACAAACCGTAATATCATGGGTACAGACTTCAATCTGCACACTGCACAGGCCGGCATGGAGAATTGACTCATTGATTGAACTTTGGCTTTCACCTTGACTACAGTCTACTGTCACTATAATGATAGTATGCCCGAGGGGTGGGGGGGGGGGGGGGGGGGGGTTGGGACCTTGGACCCCCCAGAGGTTTTTTTTCTCCTTACCTGGGAGTTTTCTTCATTTCTTTGTCTTTTTTCCCTATTTTTGTATTGTTCTCTCTTAATGATGTTGTATTGTATTACAACACTAAACACTTTAAAGAGCCTTGGGGTGACACTGCTGTGAAAGGTACTACAGTATATACAAATAAATGGAATTGAACTGTTTAAAAATGATCCTAGTGGCCAAGCTATCATCACTTGACAGAACAGCAGGGACTGGTAAATGCTTTACAAAATGGAGAAAGTACCACAAGAAATCTACTAACAATGTCTACCACAGAAGGAAAAAAAAACATTGATACAGACGTAAGACTGTATCAAAGCTGAAGTGTTAATGCATGGCAAAGTAAATGTCCTTGAGTGCTCCTGTTCTGATGTGACAAATGATCTTTAAGACGTCTGAGCAACTTCACTGTATAACTAATTCTCCACGAAGAATGGGTTAAGCAACAGGTAAAGTAGGTTACACAAAGGCTGTATTGTAGGTCTTCCTGAAAGTGCGTCCAACGGATACTGAGCTGATAATTCTCAACAATTATGTATACCACAGTATTTACTAACTTGTATTTCAGTTTACTTCCTTTGGGGTAAGTATTGGTGTTTAGTGTTTAACTGTGATGCCTTTGTAATATACTGCAAATATGGAATATAAATAAATCACTCTTTCAACGATTAAACATGAGCAACCCAATGTAAGCATGCCAAACACGCATCCCCTGAACATCAGTTTCTAGTTGCGATTTTTTTATTATTAACCTGAATCTTTACTTAACAATTATGGGATTTAGATTGGCGCGAGTGTTTTCAATATTCACGCATCTGCTGGATCCTCATGTTTAGCAAACTGGCAGTGCACCAGCGAGTCCATAACATTCACCGATCACCCTGGCCTGTATTACCAGCAGAGCACCCCTGGGAGCAAAATGCGGCGTCCCTCTCTCTCGCTTACTGTCGGAAGAGCGATCCGGACCAATTGCGAGTTCGCAGGCAGTGCCGAAGAAGGCACCGATTGGAGAGGGAGGCCTCGAATGATCGCCGGGGCACCGAGCTGATCGTGAATGAGCGCGTTGCATAAGGAGCAACGGAATCGACTGGACTTTGTTACGGGAGAGACGTAGTGCACTTATACGGCGCAGGGATGTGGCAGTGAGGGAAACCCGCAAGGAACAGGTGAGTGCAACGGAGCTGTACCATGCATCTGCATATAGAGGCGGATCTCCTGTCTGTGATGTACAGTATGTAATATCTAGAGTAACAAAGTATGGACGCAGTATCGTTAATAATTCAGTGCTTATAAAAGCAGCTGTAGTAATAAAATAATATAAAGAGAACATGACCGTTCGGCTTGAAGAAATAACTACGAATTAATAGGCTATTCTTACCCATTGATACGATCAATAAGAAATGGGGTTAAATTAAATAAGAAAATAAGAAATGGGGTCTTAGCTTCCCTAATGTCTGTCAGTCTGTGTATCTATCGATAAAATATATATTATTAATGCTTTCAGTGTGGGGAATCATGAACAATTGTAAATTTACCTGTGCAATTTTTCAGTAAATTCCGTGGTGCTTCTACAGCAGTATCATAATAGATGTTACAATTATCCTTAGAACATATATGTCCACGTCATGTACTATATATTGATGCCGTTCTTGTCAAAGCTTCTGTGTTGTAGGCCTAGTATTTCTGCGTTTCCTTTCTCCGTTGCTTATGCCCTGCAGTAAAAGGGAGCAACAGCGCCCAGGTGGAGACGAGCAAGACGATAAGGAGCAGCAACAATGGGCGGCGGGCGACGGCACCTTGAAGCCGCCCCCGGTAGCAGCCGAGACAGCGGTGTTTATACGTGGGAGGAGGTGCAGAGACACCGCAGCAGAAACGACCAGTGGATCGTCATTGAAAGAAAAGTGTATAATGTAACCGAGTGGGTTAAGAAGCATCCGGGAGGATATCGGGTTATAACCCACTACGCTGGGGAGGACGCCACGGTACGAAATCTCAGTCCGCATCCAGACTTCGTGTATGGCTGGACTGGCACGTTGCAATAACCAGGCATTGTTTAGAACCTGACCCTTTGCAGATCGTGTAGTGTAGTGGTTTATTATACTGTCAGAAGAACCGTTTGAACCTTATCCTGCATGTTGTAAGTCCATAAAAATATGCCCTGTATGGTTTTTCTTATTTATGTGAAACAGATGACAGGTATATTAAAATCATTTGCTTAATATTTTACACTTTACATTGTTAATTTTTTTTGCATGTGTAAAATACAGTAATATTATTTAAAATGACACTTCGTTGTGATGTTACTCATATTATGATTAAGAGTACATCTGCTTGCTAAAGAACTTTTTTGAAATTGTCATACTATAGATTATTGAGAAATATAAAAATAAACACTGCTCAGGGAGCTTTTTAAAGAAAACATAGAAAAAAATAGTAACAGCCAGGAAACATTTTGCACTGTGATACCCTTGTAATATGAACGTGTTGTGTAACCATGGATAATGGCAAATGATAACACATCATTTCTCTGTGGCTGCATTTTAGGATGCGTTTGTTGCATTCCACCCAGATCCTGGCTTCGTGCGAAAGTTTCTGAAGCCACTGCTGATTGGAGAGCTGGCCCCCTCGGAGCCTAGTCAGGACCACCAGAAGAATGTGAGTGCCGACATTCACCTTCCAAGCTTGTGCAAATTGCCAAAGGTTATTACTGTGTCAGGTTATTGTTCAGCAGAGTTTATGAAGATAAGGGACACTGATGGTTGACCTTTTGGAGTTAATCCATACATGAGAGTTGAATGCAATGTGAATCCGAACCTGTGTCACATGATTTAAGGGGAGCAAGACTGATACATTCAAAGGCAGGATTCTAGTATTTTCACACAGTTGCTACATTGTTTCAAATTGCCTCTGTAAATCCAATTGTTCTCATTTCTTAATTGTTTCTCTTACTTTTTCCTCTGCATTGGAATCTTCCTGTGTCATGTGATTTTCTCTTTTCCTTATATCAAAGGCTATGGTGCTCCAAGGCTTCCGAGCCCTCCGAGAGCAAGTGGAGAAAAAGGGCCTGTTTCGAGCCGATGCCACTTTCTTCTGCCTCCACTTGGGGCATATCCTGCTCTTAGAAATGTTGTCCCTGCTAGTGCTGTGGACATGGGGCACAGGGTGGATCCCAAGCTTGATGTGTGCAGTGCTTCTTAGCACATCTCAGGTATAATCACTACATCTTAGCGCTCATGTGTCACATGACAGGAAACTCATATATCCAGAACAAGAGAGTGAACAAAAATGAAATGAGTGGAATGAAAGAAGTATCAAAAATGAGTGGAGTGAAAGAATTACCCATGGCTGATATACTGTCCCTGCAAGACAATTACCTCAGACGATCCGGGAGCTGAGCTGCCAAAATCAGCAGGGACACAACCTACCCACACAAACCACTACCTCTTTACTAGGCTGAGGTCTGGAAGTACTTCTGCTGTCTCTCAGTGAGACCTGCGATGCTCAGAAGGAGCTTCTATCCTCAAGCCATTAGACTGCTTAATACTAAATTGACACATTTAATTTATATCCTCTCCTTATTTATGCAGCTCACACTTTATTTGATCTTTGTTGCACATCTCTGGTGTATGTACTTTTTACAGTGTAACTTTCCTCATCTGTGACTATTTATTATAATGTTACTCTTAATGTCTTTTTTGCTTCCACTCTTTAGTATAGCAGGGTTAACCACCTTGCATTTCGCTCTAGGTTATGGTCTGACTGTAAACCTTGCATGTGACGAATAAAACCCTTGAATCCTGATAGGTTGTACTCTGCCAAACTGAACCATATTAATATGTGGTTCTCTTGCAGGCCCAGGCTGGATGGCTTCAACATGATTTTGGTCACCTATCCGTGTTCAAAACGTCGTATTGGAATCACCTGCTACACAAATTTGTTGTTGGACACATAAAGGTTTGAAAATGGAGAGGATGTTCACTTTATTCAAATGTAAAAGTAGTTTGTTTACTAAAATTCAAACTATCCATATCCTGGCACACTGTGTGGGAGCCTATAAGTGGACTGCAGACTGTAGGGTATCTATATGAGGGTTGTGGCTAAAGTTATGAGAGTTATTCTCATCTGTTGACCTGTGGTAATGGGCACCATTATTATCTGCATTGTGTTGATATGTGAATTGAGCTTCCCTAATGTAATAAATGCCTCTCTGTCACACCAAGATGCAGTAATATGAGTATAACATGAGTCAGAGACTCCCAGACAGTCCACATTTTTGTTCCCTCCCAGCTCCCAGCACACCTGAACCAAACAATCAGGTAGAGGAATGCTCAGATTTGGGAAGGAGGAAAAACGCGGACTGTCTCAGCTCGAGGACTGGGTTGAGAGACACTGGATTGGTGAACATCTCAGCCAATCCGAGACACAAAATAATAACAAAAACAGTAACAACAATAATTGTCAAAAATTGGATCTCCATAAGAATAACTGCAGTGACCACATACTAATATAATGCAGATATTTTTGCAGTATTTGTAGTTTTGATGGTATACTTAGCAAAGACAGGTACCTTCCTAGTGAACAGTTCCAAGGTGAATAATTTCTGACTCTCAGAGTGATATCATATTTTTGCTTTTTTATTTAAGGTCCCTAGTAGAGAAAAAAACTGCCTGCATAGGTATGAAGTGTGCCCACAGTGAAACTATGTACCCAGGTAGTGTTTAATGTGCAAAACAAACAGCATGTAAAAAAAAAAGATTGCAAACATAATTCAGTGCAGATCATATAAATCAGTGTAGGGAAACAATGACATTTATTTTCTAATTTTCAAAACATTCAAAAGCAATGAGAAAATGGTGAACACAGGGAAGGGACAGGGAAATCTGTTTGGAATTGGGGTAAACAGCAAAGATGTTTCACAGAAATAACTTTATAATAGTATTTTTTTCATAATTCAGGGTCAGTTGATGCAAAGACCTTTGGGGAGGATGAGATTAATGGTACTGTGATGCATTGCTAAAAGGCAGGTCACAGAGTGAGGACTGAGAAAAATGAAAACAGGAGACAGACCAAGAATAAAGTGCTAAAAGAAAACGTGAGGAATGAGACATGCATGGTGGGGATCTCCCTGGGCTTGTCTGTCTGCCCCCAGGGTGCTTCTGCCTGCTGGTGGAATCATCTGCACTTCCAGCATCATGCCAAGCCCAACATCTTTGGCAAGGACCCTGACGTCAACACACAACATGTCTTTGTAGTGGGAAACACCCAGCCTGTGGAGGTACTGGCCTTGACATATTCATGAAGAGATGCGCCTTGTTCTGCTGATTGTCTTTATGATGTGGCCAGGGGTGTGTGACATACAAAAAAAAGGTGTTTTGACTGCATGGCTAAGTCTCCTTAACCAAAATTAACATGAAATCTTAACAAACGAGGATTAGCAAAAAATGAGCAATGCAGTAAGTCTCTGTAGGTTATGAATATCGTGATTATTTAAATTACAACTTAACTGATACCAGCAACCATTAAAATTATGTGTCAGAGTCACCCATCATACTCAGGGCAGGATCTAAACAAAACGTAACTTCTGATTGGTTGCATTGATAACTAAGTCGCAACAGATCAATCTCGCCTAGTCGGTTGAATTCTCATTTATAACCGCTTTTTGTCTGTTCTGTCATTTTTTCATTGCTCCACCATCTCTTGAGAATTGAGTACAATGTATTATTACTGTATTTAATGTTGGTTATGTCTTACTGTGCATAATGTACCATTTAAACTTATACATATGCATGTGTATGAAAATCACGCTATATATAGGGTCTGTGGATTATTTTTGGCTATCCATGGTAGATCTTCAAACTTCAAACGTAAGAATAATGACACTTCATTGATCCTGGTGAGAAAATTCTCTTTTTGCTTATCTTGCACGCACATAGGTGAGAGCAAGCTTGGCAGGGAAGGGCAGCCACCTGTTGCAGTGCCCATTGAGCTTAAGGATGGCGTTAAGGATCGTGCTCAATACCCTACAGATGTGGCTATTTTTCAAAGGCCAGGCTAGAACTGGCAGAATTCCAATCATAGGCAGAAAGGCTTAGCCCACTGAGCCACACGCTGCCCCGCACACTCACCTGTGGATAAGGGGGGCACTACTGAGGTAAAATGTGGCCATTATAAGCATAACTTGTGTCATTACATCATGAGCGGGACTGTGTAGTTATCCTAAAGTTAGGAGGCTTGTATAAGCTTGTATAATACACATTTCCTTGTGTGGTGTCAGGACAGGAACAATAACTTAGGAACTGCTCATCTGTAATACCTTCTTTCTAAATCAGGTTCTAACTCCAGTTACCATTGTTACCAAACTATTAGGAAGTTTCTGTCATATGACCAGAAATACGACGGAACAGACATAGCGTGGTTATAAATGAGAAATCAATTGATTAGGTAACACCAGTCTATTGTGAATTAATTTGCAGTGCAACCAAGCAGATGTTAATTTTTTTATTAGAGCCCGCCCACTGAGTTTGATAAGTAACTTTGACAGATAATTTTTATGGTTGTTGTATCATTTAAATGGTCATTTAAACAATCATTTAAATAACAATTTAAACAATGATTAAAATAATAATTTAAATTATAATTGTATTTAATTATAATAAAAAAAATAATTTTAGTGACATATTAATTTATTGAATATTGTCACAATACACCCTCCATAAATGACTGGGCTGTAATGAGTAATCCTGACGGTCCACTTCTGACATACTGATGTATAGGTGTAGATAGATGTAAAGATAGTACTTTACCAAAACGTGTTCACAGACTGTTGGATATACAAGTAAGCTGATACATTGCTTTTCTGCTTTTCAGTATGGAATAAAGAAGCTGAAGTATTTACCTTATAATCATCAGCATCAGTATTTCTTTCTCAGTGAGTTCCTCTTACTCTCCTTAAACTGACATGCAATTTGCTTGTACTTCTGATTACTGCCACAGGGTGACACAGTGTGTAGGGTAGTCCTGAGTAGTTGAGACCCAGTTACTTTGTACAGACCGGCTTAAGGACCATGAAGTGAAAATATAATAATAATAATAATGATGGTGATGATGATAACTTCCTTGGTTGAAATGTGACAGTGTTTATGAGCACAGAAACAATACATTATTAAGATATAATGCAATACCTGTATCTCATGATCTTTCTCAGTTGGACCTCCGCTTATCATTCCTGTCATTTTCAATCTGCAAGTCGTGCGAACGATGCTGTCTCAACGTCTCTGGGTGGTAAGTTGTACTGATGGCTGTAGGATGACTTGATGGTGCAGCTAATGGCACAGTGTTCCGTATTAATGAACAGAGGGATAGATTACATAATCGATGAAGTGGACATATCCTGTTCTTCTTCAGTGTTCTTCTTCCCCATTGTAGGATTTGGCTTGGTGGACAAGCTTCTACATGAGATTCTTCTACTGCTATGTGCCTTTTTACGGAGTCTGGGGCTCGGTGTTGCTGCTCACTTGTGTAAGGTGAGACCTGAGGGATGAACTCCACTCAAACGCTGTATTTTGTCCACAAACTGCACACTTACAAACAGCAGTTATTACTCTCATTCCTCATCTCCTCACTTAGAGAAGCATGGCTGGCTACACACCCCCACATCATTCTGTTGGATACAGTACCATAATAGACCACTGCAGTTTCACAGAAATCTATTCAATGTGCAATATGCCAGTATGTCCGATAAGTAAGGGATAAACCATAACAAGGTGTGGGTTTATACAAAAATAACCAATTTGGTGTAATGTCGCTAAACATTTTGAAGTTGATTATTTTCATATAACCTCAGCATCCATGTGAGATCTTTGGACCAATAACAAAATAGTATAAAATATTTCACTTTTATTGATGGTTTACTCTTATGTATATTGTCTATATATTTTATATATCCTCCTGAGATTCAGTGAAAAAAGTTTTTCTTTATTATAATTATTGATTAAAATTATAGGTGACATGGGGGAACAGTGGTTAGCACTGTTGCCTTACACTACTGGGACCTGGGTTTAAGTTTCTGCCATGGTTCTCTGTGTGGAGCTTGCATGTTCTCCCCGTGGGTTTGTGGGGTTTCCTCTGGGTACTCTGGTTTCCCCTCACAAACCAAGAACTGCTGAGGTTAAATGGAGTGTCTGTAAGTGTGAATGTACCCTGTTAGGGGTTGATGCCCCATCCTGAATGGTGCCTATAGGCTGTGGACCCCCAGTGACCCTGAAAAAAACAAGTAGTTACAGAAAATAGGTGGTTGGATTAAAATTTTGATTTGACAAGAAATGGAAGTTGTCAGGGTCACACCCCTACATGTGATATAACCTTAAAATGCTAACTGTCCTCTTTAAGGAACTACTGAATTGAATACAGTGGCATGTATAGTATGAGAGATATGAGCAAAAACCTAATATCCTCTACAGTGGACAAAACATTGGATCTCAGCAGGATATTATTTACTTCATATTTGTATTGCATTGGCTTTGGAAGTTTAATCTTGACTGTTAGATACGCCACAAGGGAAGCACAAGATATGTGGAAGAAGTTGATTATTCAGACGAAGGTCTGTGTGTCACTCGGGAAATGCTGTGCAAATAACATGCTCTCCTGGCCCAGGTTTCTTGAAAGCCACTGGTTTGTATGGGTCACACAGATGAACCACATCCCCATGAACATAGACCATGAGGCACACCAAGATTGGCTGACCATGCAGGTACGCCTTGATCCCTGCAGCCTAACCTTCAAGATGAACTTCAGCTTTCTTTGTCTTCGATTTGCCCACAAAATCACTGTGTTTTTACCACAAGACAACAATTTGAATATTGACACTGACACCAAAAACCAGACTAATAAAAACTTAAAGAATACTCAGATTAATATGACCTTTATATAATGGAAGATACAGTACGGTAAGATTGTTAGTGACTGCATATGTACATTATCTTTGCTTTATTCTTCCTTTTAAGCTGAGTGCCACATGTAACGTTGAGCAGTCTCCCTTCAATGACTGGTTCAGTGGACACCTCAACTTCCAGATTGAGCATCAGTAAGTGCAGCACACCGCATTTCAGCACACAACCAATTTGATACCTTCGATACTTTAGCCTGGCCACAGTTTGCCAGGCCTGACGTGATCCCCATACCTGTTTTGCTGCAGTCTGTTTCCCACAATGCCCCGGCACAACTACCAGCGTGCGGCTCCCATGGTGAGGGCGCTGTGTGAGAAACACGGCATTCCCTATCAGGTCAAATCGCTCTGGCACGCTTTCGCTGACATTGTTGGGTAAGGGAACCTCTACTAGCCCACACCACTCTATATTCTCTGAATGCTATTAGTGTTGCACTTTGTTTTTTGATTTGACTAGCTGTCTTATTAAGTTCTTGCGATGTTGAAACAATACTGGATATTCATTGGAAGCTCAGACTCTGCATTTATGCCCAGTTGATGTACTGTTTGCCTCACTTGTACATCACTTTGGACAAAAGCGTCTGCTAAAAAAAAACAAATGTAATGTACTTATAAGGACACAGCTCACCATCGGGGTTTAAACGAACAAAATCGCACACTCACTGGAGGTGACCCACATGGGATGTTGATAATGAAAGTGTCATTTATCTCTGTAAATACCCACTTTTGCTTTCTTTCATTTTTTTAGCTCCCTTAGGAAGTCTGGAGACTTATGGTTAGATGCATATCTCCACAAATAACACCACCAAAACCACTGGATTTCCTGGGTTTTTTTTTCATGGGAAGAAAGAATCTCTTCATATTTATGAGTTTATTGAAATGTAGCCATACCTTGTTCTGGCTAATTTGATTAGTATTATGTACATGACTTTAATTATGTGATTTTTTTCAGAACTGTTAATTGTTGTACTTTGCATTGTTGTTTCTATTGTTGGAAAGAACATGCAGACTCTTCCTGACATTTGTAGATATGAGAAGGATGCCTGTCATTTTCTGACTTTTTGAATGCATTTTGTGGAAAATACAAAAGTGAATCATTAATATTTATACATAGTGTGTTTGTTGAAATCATCCATTTTCACTTTACCATTTTTAAAGCACAAATCGTAAAAAATGTAGTGGTTATTAAAAAACCCTAAGTAGATTTACATGCACAGTAAGAAAATCTAATTATTGTGTTAGTTAAACTAAAGCCAGACTTTTAAAGTACATGTAAAATATTAGTCCGGCTGAAATCATACAAAATCGAACTAAGACACCCCAGATAAGGTGATTGGGAATCAACTTACTCCTGCATATACTGTATATGTTCAATTGGACTCAAACTGGCCTAGGTGCTTTGCGCATGATCCACAGTCTCTGTCTTTGTAACAGTAGAAGCTGGTACAGGGACTGCAGAGGACATACAGCATATACGAAATATAAAGCATGTAAAGCTGTCCAATTCACTACTCAAGTATAGGGCAATTTCCCACCACACCAGGTACTGTATGTTGGGTACTTCAGAAAAAAAGGTTAAGTGGTACCTTGGGCGGAGCTTAGTAGGGCTCCGTTAATGATGTCATAAGCAGGAGGGGGCATTTCCCTTATTCTGATTGGTCCAGGGGTTATGTCCGTATATGGTATCATGCATGCTTATGCCACATGTTGCGGATTTTGGGCCATATCGTTTTAAGGAATAATAAAACATGTAGCAGGATGAATGTAAGCTAGCGCATACACGTTCAGCAGTGGTCCGGTTGCAGCCATGTGCTGTTAGGGGTAGGCACAAGCGTCCCAGGACTTTGTGTATTTTAAAAGAAGAAAGCACTTAAACTCATTATATTTAACCAGCATGTTAAAAGAAGAAAAACTTTAATGGTATTTATGTTTTTTAAAAGAAGAAAGCACTTAAACGCATTATACTTAACCAACATGCTAAAAGAAGAAGAAAAACTTTAGTGGTGTTTTCCAGTGTTTTATTTCATTGTTAGGTTGAAGAAAGCATTTAACCAGCAAACATATAGGAGGAATAACCTTTAAGGCCGACACCCACGGTAGCTGAAAGGCGAAATGAGCGAGTCCCACAGCTCTGGTCCATGCGTCTGGTCTATTTGAACAATGTGGGTGAAATGATTTTCAGAGGCGGCTCCACACTCGCGCATGCGCACTGAGTGTTGCCAACTTAGCAACTTTGTCGCTATATTTCTTGAGTTTTCAGACCCCTCTAGTGACTCGTTTTCAAAAAAGCGACTAGAGACAAATCTAGCGACTTTTTATGGTGTTACTGGAGACTTTTGGAGACTCTGACGTGAAAGTATTTATCATTCTTACTCTTCTCACCGAGCAGCGAGTGCTGCCATGAGCACCTCTCCCATCCCAAAGGTGTCATAGGCAGCCAGTCCTCACGCAGCAGCCCTGCTAGCTGCAGTCAGAGCAGCAGATGTTCACCCCTCTGCGTCTAGACTGCAAATTAATTGCACATGCTCAAATCCGCCACTGGCTGATCCTGCCCTGGCTTAGTCAGGGCAGGATGTAAATAAAAAAAATTCTACGTCTAAAATAAATGGCTGCACTAAAATAAATTACCGATTTGACTCACAGCCTCAGTCACTTACGTCGTCCACTGCATGTGTGCCTCTCTGCGACATACGCTAAACATTCATCATGCCTCAGTCTAAACTGTATTCTCAGAAATACAGTGGGGATCAAACCCTGAATTCAACGGCTGGTTGAAACTGTTTATTGGAGATGCTACTCGGGCATAGTGCCTGTATTGTAAGGCTGATTTCTATGCCAAACTTAGTGATGTAAAAAAACACGACAACTCAAAAACATTCTCAAAAGGCAAAACCTTCTAACGGTTCCACCCAAACCACACTGCCATCAATTGTTCTGCAAAAGAAGGCAGAGGTCACCATAAGATTAGCTATTACTGAACACTGTTCTATGCTGGCATGTGACCACATTGGAAAAGCATGTAGAGCTGCTTTCTCAGACTCCACTCTTGCTAACCACTTCAAAATGCACAGGACACAGTGATTAATGATGTTCTAGCAGCATACTTTCTAAAAAGGTTGGCCGTAGATGTGGGTGAGCATTGTTTTAGCCACCTCCTCAAAGAGTCCACAGATGTAAATGGGGATTGTGATAAGGTACTTTAGTAACACCAAGCAGACAATTGTGTCAACATTTCTGGGGCTTGTTGAGTTGGAGGGAAGAGATGCTAGATCTATAGCCAGTGCTCATTTAAGTCAGCTCCCTCAGTTGCTGAACCTAACATAGAGAACCTTGACCAAAATGATGATGATCCACTTTTTCTGTGAGCCAGCACAGCCTCTGTGTATGTAGTCCGCCAGTGTCTCTTTGGGGTCACTTTTGCTGGTCTCATGCCCGGATAAAAGAGGAGGGTTGGAATTGTGATATTAAAAAACAAGAATCGACTGAAGAAAGTTCATTTGCAGTTCAAAATGTATTTAGGGTGTTTTTAACCAGTTTTTGTCTCTCCCACGACAATATTCCTCTCTCCTACAATTACAACTCAATTCATTACAATTTCATGCATATTGCACATTATGCAAACTAGGCGATCTCGTAATTTACTGAATTCTAGTGACTTTTGGGACAGCCAATAGCTGCTTTCCTTACTGAGGAGTTGGCAGCAGTGCTCAGGCAGACACACATTTCAAAATGGAGACACCACCGGGGCACACATAGCCCAAATTATTTCAAATAAGCCCCTTTAACGATAATGTTGTTTAACTAATGAAGCTCTTTTTTTATTTAAAATAAAACATCCTAAGTATTCTTAAGCATCATGGCGGCCACATGTATTCTGCATTCATTGCATATGTCGTTTGTACCCCTACGCATAGAATTTACGCTACACATACACGAGATGCAGTACCACCAAAAATCCAGGGGGCAGTATGGTCACCTTTTGTCATGAAACTATGTGCCGCTTTAAAAGTACTACATGTTTAGAATCATACATCAAAACATTTTTAAAAACTTTGGTAGAAGTGTAAATTAACTATTGCTTCAAGATTCCATTATGGAAGGTAACCGACAAAGTTTTGCAGATTTCATAAAACAAGACACCGCAAGGGTTGCGTTTGATCCAGAGATGGCCCCTCTGCCTAACACAACATGGGGCGCCTCGCAGCAGAAGCAAAGCACTCTGGGTAACAGATCCCTGCATCGAGCAGGCAACACAGGGTAAGCACTGGCCTTGGGGTAACATATTCTCTAACATGATTATGGCAGATTGTACAGGCCTTAACCCGCTATCTGTGGAATCAGCCCAGACAAACATTGCTGTGTTAAATTGCTGTAGGAGCTAGTGCTGTAGGAGCTTGCGTGACTATTTTCACAGACCTAAAGTTAAACTCCAAAGCATCTGACCTCCGTGGTGTGTGTTTGTACATATGAGCGTGAAAAGTAACAAAGTCTGTATTCTGCCAAAGTTTTAAAAAATATGTTTTTGATGCTTGCCACTAAATGTTGCTTACTAGTTCCTATCCCCGTTTAAAACATTACTGGGGCCGACAATTTTATTATCCGCACCGATTTGGGGTAATGCCGTATGTTCATTTAAACTCGTTATTCCTTGAAGTTTTACAATACATCTGTGTGGTCTCTACATGCGGTGTTCCAGGATTGCCACAAATCAGTTCAAGCGTACGTGGTATAAAATGAGTGTACTGCTTAAAATAACATGTTAACAAACACAACTATTACTTTTGTACCATTTAAAACTGCCAGACCCTCTTTCATCTCTAGCTAGAAAAAAATTATGAGCCCGGAGCACCATTAAAAGCACGCTGATAAAAGTTATTATCCTTAAAACACATTTAAATTATTTATTAATAAATATTTGTAATGTATTTTATTCTTTTAAAGACTATTGAACCTGCTTTGGTGCCATATGTTCTTACCTTGTTGGTCATAGGACCGGCTATCAGTATGGTACATCTGCCTAGCGATTAATTTTACACTTTTTATACTTATTTTAAAATAAGAATTCTACAAAAGGTTTTAAAATGTTTTTGATGTATGTTGATACATGGCGCTCACTAGCTCCTACAGCAATTAAATACAGCGGTGTTTGTCTGGGCCGATTCCCCAGAGATAGCGGGGTAAGGCCTGTACAATCTGCCATAAAAATACATAAATACCGCTAAAGAACATAATGTAAGTTTTTCTTCTTTTAACATGGTGGTTAAATATGAGTTTAAGTGCTTTCTTTTAAAATACTCAAAGTACTGCGATGCTTATGCCTACTCCTAACAGCACGTGGCTGCAGCCAGACCACCGCTGGACGTGTATGCGCTAGCATACATTCATCCTACTATATGTTTTATTATTCCTTAAAACGTAATTAAAAATACATTAATAAATACATGTAATGTATTTTTATTCTATTAAAGTTTACCGGTCCCCCATATCTCCCAAACCATATCTGCAACACGTGGCATAAGCATGTTTGATACCATATATGGACATAACCCCTCGACTAATCAGAATAAGGGATACGCCCCCTCCCACTTATGAGGTCATAAATGGAGCCCTACTAAGCTCCGCCCAAGGTATCACTTAACCTTTTTTCTTCAAGAAAGTATAAAATGTACGGTAAGTACAGTATAGGTGCTAGTTTTCCACTGGTGTAAAAAATGGTTCCGGTGCCGAATGACATCACAACATGAGGGTATTTTGTACTAAATTCTAAAAATGTCTGTAGTAGGACTGGACAACGTGCGATATTAATACCAGTATTACGTGTTATTCACTTTATACTATATATATCACTATATCTAATTCTTACATTACTAGTCAGCTAGATTAATACAGTATCAGGCTTTTTCTTTTCTTCAGTTTGGTATGGATATTATAGCGCAGGGAGTTTAAGTCTCGCTACAACATAGGAAAAAAAAACCTAGCAAGTTTTACAATTTTTATCATTATTCATTTTCAACATTATCTAGCACATGTTTAAAAATCAGTTTAAAGTTCACCTCCTCTGCTTTTGCATGAGTGCTGCAAGTCCTTCCTGTTTAAATCACTCCTAGACAGGTTTGCGAGAAATTTATGTCGCAATTAAAGCTTGTCACTTTATTTGTCCACACACCCATTATTTTAAATGTTATTATTTTTTATGCCTGTGACATAATAGGTCAACTGGAAAAAGCTCAATACTAACAAGCTGAAAAGAGCCATATCGGCACCTATTGTAGCGGAGTCAAACATACTTTGGTCAATAAATCGATTCCCCTCCCGTGCATGTATACTGGGACAAGGACAGTAGTCTGATTAAATGGCATATTCGAGGTATATCTGTAGCTCAACTTAGCTGTGCATGTAAACATACTGACTGACCAAATGTACTGCAGAGAGCCACAGAAGTCTTCTCACAGGGATACGTGTTACCCTCCTAAGACTACAGCTTATCTCCCTGCCTTGGGACAACATGTTTGATACCTTCCACCTTTCAGAATGTTTAACTTGGGGTGCTAACATATTGCAGGGCACCCTCACATTCCATTCACTCACACAGTCACACCTATGGAAAAGTTCACCAAAAACTCCAGTTTAACCTCAGCATGATTTTGGACTCTGGGGACTAACTGGAGTATCTGGAGAAAACCCAACGATGACAGGGAGAGAACATGCAAGCTCCACATACATGGAACACCAGCACAGACTCAAACCCAAGTCCCAGAGGTGTGAGACAACAGTGCTAACCACTGCAACACCATGCCACCCCCTAGCAAAAACTGCAGTCACAAACACTGCAAGTTTTGCAATACATCTGTGTGATCTCTACATGCGGTGTTCCAGGATTGCCACAAATCAGTTCAAGCGTACGTGGTCTAAAATGAGTGTACTGTATACTTGCAGTCTCATTTCTGCTAATGCTCTAAAGTTCAATCTTAATGCGATCAACGTTAATATTAATTTTATTAATGTGTAAATGTGAATTTCAAACTTTATAAACATGGTCAAACAAGAATGTAGAGTAGAGCAATGTTTCGTATTTCTGCAACCAGTAAACGTTTTATTAACATGACCACAAGTACTCCAGTAAATTCATGACTGGTGTGTAGAGTTTCAGTGTTCCTAGTGACAGTTGATATTTTTAATTATTCATTGTTTAATTTTTTTGTTACTTCAGTGATGTAATACATTTTTTAGCAAAAGAATACAAAAACATACTAAAATAAGTATGCTGAGGTCATAACCGGAGTTCAGACTGTGTGCTTCTAACAGTATTTTCCTCCAAAGGATTAAAATAATAGGGTGACATCAGACTGTGTGAGATCTGAATACAGCAAAATAATAAGGAACCTACAGGGGGAAAAAATCCATAAAAAATTTATCAACATTTTCAGACTGAAAGCAGTGAGATAAAATGGGTGTCCAGAAGTGTAGAGAGAAAACAATTAAAAACACAGAGAAACAGGCTCTTCCCACATCTCCTCCTGCCTCGGCGCCTCCCGGATGCTCCAGCTCCTTTCCACACCTTCATCCAGCAAACATGGGGTACTCACTACGTTCCACCAAAATTTTGGTCATTCCGGTAATTTAGCAACATGATGATATGACGTGGACAGCTCAGTGCCGCTCAGCCAGTCGTGTCCATCGGGTGGCCCTCAGCACCGTGGCACCTTCTGCTGTCTTACGTCATCCACAGAGATTACGTTGTGCTAATTCTACTGAGTTCTTGTCTAATGGCTGCAGGAAAAGATAGAAAGAACAACAGGCTTGGTAATGTGATTCAACAGTTTATGGACAGAAGGGGAAACATGGGTCCTTGATAGAGATAATTATTATTATTTTTTTTTAATCCTAGAAAGGCCAGTTACTTAAGATCGGCATTTTGCTGCTTTCCAGATTCATTATCCATAGCTAAAATTAAATTTTGAAAAACAAAACTTAAAATTACCATTTTTGTGGGTTTATTTTTTTGCTGTATCTCTGAAACTTTTGTATATATTCTTCTATTTGTAAGGAAATAGTGATATAGTGTAGTGTTTCTTACTGTGTTACTGTAGTGTCTTGTGGGAGTTTGTACGTATTGTGTATGATATACGCATTTGATCGCCCCACACCTGTTACACACAAGAAATAAGCAGGAAAGTTATAGACAGGAGCCAGGGACGGATTACGGACCGGGCCAGCGGGGCTGCTGCCCAGGGGCCCTTGGGGTGCAGGGGGCCCGTGGGGCCCCTAGCCCAAAACAATTTGCAACGCTTATCAACAATGTATTTTTGTTTGTCTATTTTAGAGGGCCTACATTCTTTGATCCTCTGCCTACAAGGGCCCCTGACCCTATAGGGAGGGCGTTTGGCTGCCAAGGGCCCTTGAATTGTGGTGGTTGTGGTGGTGATGCTGGTGGTGGTGGTGGTGGTGGTGGGGGGGCCCTCGCAAACGTTTTGCCCAGGGGCCCACACAACCCATAATCTGTCCCTGACAAGAGCTACACCAGAGGCCATGGCTTCACACAGTAATGCTACACACAGTAAGTAATACAGAATGAGATGTTGAGAGCCCAGCAAAGAAACACACTGCATTTACAGTAACTACTGCACAGGAAAGTGATCACAAAGAACATCTAGAATAAAATAATGCAACCCAGAATAAGCAGTACACAGCTGATCTAACTCATATAATGTGGAAGACAGGAAAATTAATACATGGTAGATAGCATGCAGGGGAGGGACACACAGTGAACAGTCAGAGGAATTCATAATGTAAATGACTGTGCACACGGGCTAGTGTTTGACCCACACATGACTTACTTATATAGCACTAATTTGTCAGCATGGATGGAAATGATCCATAATAGAGAAGGAGGTGATCTACAGTAATGAGGGGTGTAATAGTGCACTGTGGCATGATATTTTGAATTGAAAAATATGACGATATGCAATCGTGCATATAATCGTGCAACAATGCACCATGCCACAAAATCATTTATTAATGTCAACACATTTGCTTTGAGATTTTATATTTTGCATTTGGAGTCTGCAGAATAAGAAAAAAACTGCAATAAAAAAATTATGATTTAAAAACACCTTTTTGTAAGTTTACATGCCTAAAAAGAAATAAATAAAAACTGTGACATCTTAGTTTGTTTTCAGTCTGATTTTGTTTAATATATGGTGAGCGTATCGAGCCGGGGCCCTGAATCATCTATCGAACTGAATCGTGAGTAGACTGTGAGTAAGAGCCCCCTGGCATACTGCAGCGGCCAGCCATACACCATGTGAATACCATTCTGGAAGAATGCAAGGAATTACTGCACACAGAACACAGCTTGTCAAGCAATACTCAAGAAGTAGAACACAAGGAGGTCACACACACAACAGGACAGAGAAAAGTGCCCCAAAATAACCAACACACTAATTGTGATACAGGCATCATGCAGACAAATGAGTGACTGTTACTCATACAAGGAAATGTGAATAATAGAGAACAAAGCGAAACACAAAGAAAGATGATACAGTCACTTTTATATAATAGGCCATTTTAAATTATTCTCTTCACATCTGACTAATCATAACACACCAATGCCATAAACTCACCATTGATTATTTCATCCTTCACCTTGTGCAATTCACGTACAACCTCCTCCAAGATTTCCTGCAAGAGAAAAAGCGTGACCTTTTCCATGCATCTGCTCTGCCTATATCCTCCATGCACAAAAGAATTGTAATAGAAGGACAAGCATATTCAGTATTATATATAACATATTCTCTAATTTATATATATATTTGTATGTGTGAGGAGTACGTAAGGAACATGCACTGATACAGCATGCTGTTACACCCACCACAGGGATGAGAAACCAAGCACAGCTGAGTGGTAGGTGATTCCTCAGCACCACACTAGTCTGAATGAAATGGAAGAGTGCAAGTTGTTTCCTGCTGGCTGAAGTGCCAATCCTGCCACCAACTCCCAAATTTTCCCCTGAAACTTGAAGGACCTATTTACAGGCCTGGATGTACATTAGTGTCATACCCAGAACAAAGGAATTGCATCTTAAGGGCCTTGTTCAAGGGAACATGGAGAATAAACACTCCAGGCATTCAGAAGATTTGAACTGCTAACCTTTCAATTGCCAACACAGATCTCCAGCCTCAGAGCCCATTTGTATGAGTATGTATAGATATATATGCTTATCTATGTGTGTTTGTGGCTCTTTTATTAAATATACTGGAGCAGTACAGCATAAGATCCATATTTGCCTCCAAAACCTCTTCATGGGTATATGCATTGTGCATTCAGAGAAACCTTTCTGCACACCCTAGTTGTACTGTGCTGTTATTTTGCTCTTGAGGCCTTCCTGTGACCTTTAAGGAGTCTGGCCATTCACCTCTGACCTCTTTCAATAACAAGGTGTTTCACTCAATGGGTGTTTTTCATTGTACCATTCTCTGTGAATATTAGACAGTGCAGTGTGTGAAAATCCCAGAAAGCTGGCTGTTTCTGAGATGTGGGAACCACTGGCCAAACAGTTATTACAAACAGTTAGGCTCTCCACTCTGTCAGGGTCTTGTACGTATATGTCAGCAGCCACATGACTGGCTTTTTGCATGAACAGGCTGTTTGTGTTTATGAGCAGGTGTACCTGAAAATACACAGGCCACTGACTGTATACTTGCTGTTATTTCTCAGTGAGATAAAAACCTTGTGAAATTAAAACCACATCATTATTGCAAGTAACGTGGTGGAACTGTGCTGGAAAAAAAAACAAAAACAGACTATTTGTCTGACCAGTGTCTGTTACTCTACAAATTTACCTGCTTCATTTTGTCAAAGTCTAAGGCGTCCATATCACTGCTGCTCCCTACAGGTCGTACCCTGTGGGAAGCAAAAACCATTAATGAATCCCAGTGTCTTCTGACAAATGAATGCCCATAGTCTCTTCACACTATATTCAGAATCCATCTTCAGGTGCTGATCCAGCTCAGGGCTTTTCTGCTGCCATTACAGGGAGTTCTGTGAGATTTGTAAGCCCACTGATCCGGAGCCCGGGCTCCTGACCTGTCATCTGGGAAGCTCCTCAAAGGTGCTGTGGCCGGAACTGGGGTGACTGCAGGACTCTATTTACAAAGCCAGGGGACCCAATAGTGTGCCCTATCTTAAGGAGAGTACAGTATCTCTATCTCAAGCACCTGTTTTGTCCGTGTAGTTCCTGTACTCTGATTACAACTCCTAGCTATGAATTAGAACCATAACCTCTGCCTGATGGGAGCGAATCTAAGGGGTGGCCATGGCCCCACCCCAAATACCACTCTTCCCAAATAATAAAAACAAGATATGAATCATTTTATCCTGTAAACCAGAGCTGCCAAACCTCATCGATCATGGCATGTGATTAATAGATAATGCTTGTGATTAGCAAAATGTACTGAAGGACCCCGCCCCCCCAACACCAACAACAGGAAAAATATGACCCCATTGCCACACCAGTAAAATCACTGGATCTACTTTGGACACCCCGATTTCCAAGGTCTTAAGTGTAATAAAGGGGGACTGGGAAAACAATTCCCAAGGCAGAAAATGGAATGGGTGACAGGACCAAAGAAGGCTTGTAAAAAATTGGAATTGTCAGATTGGGGGTAGATGACCGAAGGAGGAAGCTTTAAACATACTGGAGCTAGAATGTTGTGAGACAATGCTGGAAAGGAGGGGAAATGGTTGTTGTGGTAAGGAAATGTACAAGTTTATGGCCTTGGTGAGAGCTAGGAGGGGATGGCAGACTAGAGTGGAGCAGCTGAGAGATAAGGTTAGCAGAGAGGAAAGGGGGCCGATCCGACTGCTGCTGTTTCTCCGCCTGAAGTTAATGCTGAGAAGAGGAAAAAGTGTAATTCAGATATCTGGTCCTGCCTGAAGTGTCCCGTCTTCCACTGCTAACACCTGCACCTAGTCCTCCTGCCTATGTCCCTCCTCCATTGGGGATAGCTGAGCCTTCTGCCCCTGATGCTGAAGAAGGAGGGGGGCAGTGGGACTGATGCTACAGCCTTCTGTGAAACAGGAAGAGTTTCTCCACAATGGGGATGAAGATGAATATGGAGGAAGACGGTTTCATAGTGACCTCAGAGGCTTTGGGACTGATTTGCTTATTGGAGAAAGAAAACTTTGCCGCTTGGTGGCTAGCAGATGACACAATCCGTAGAGAGAGAGACTGTATCCCTGAAGGACAAGAACAGCCTGAAAGATAGCATTACACTGCTCAGTTTTCTGGAAAAGGAGGGGCTGAGAGGATAAACTAGTAGAGACTGTTTTAGATTACCTCCATGTGGCAGAAGACAGGTCTGCTGCATCGATCTGTTTGTCAGCTGACCAGGAGCAGTGGTATGTGGGAGGTTCAGTCCCCCATGTATCATATGGAAAAAAGGGGTCATTAGAATGGAAGGATTCAGGACCCTAGGTGGCAGAGTGTGAGAAAAGGAGTGAGTGGGTGTGCGTGGAAGAAGAAAGGTGGATGAGTAGAGATGGACAAGTGCAAAGATACAAAATAGATCAGACTGTACAGGTAAAGAGAAAGGGGGATGCAGAAAGAGATAATGGGAAAGGTGATGATCCACTTCCAGACTGGTTAGGGGAGGTACCAGATTGCTTTTGGGCAAAAGGGAAAAATGATTTTGACAGAATGGTTTCAGCTGAGCCTTTGGTGGTCCACCCCAAGTCTGACTTTCGGCCTCACAAGGCCCAGTATCCTTTATCTAGAGATGCAGAGGAGGGAGTGAGAGAAGTACATGCAGATCTGGTGAAAAAGGGGGCACAAAGCCTCCAAATAAAAGTTGCAGCTGGTGTCACAAACGGTAAAATACCTTGGACATGTGTTGACAAGTGAAGGAAGGTCGTTAGGACCAGACCGAGTGGCCTCCATACAGGAGCGCGAACCAAACCATGCAAACCAGCGACTAAACGGCAATTGCTTTCAGTCCTAGGCATGATTGGCTATTGCAGGCCTTGGATTCAGGACTATGCACAGAGGTCACAGCCCTTGGTTGATTTGACAATTGGGCTAGGACTGACTGACAGACAGACTGACGTGGACGTCCAAAGCTGAAGATGCCCTGATTGATTTAAAACAAGCGTTAATGTCAGCCCCAGCTTTGGGGGTGCCTGACTATAGAAAGCCATTTGTGAAGTATGTGGATGAGAAAAAATGGTCCATGACTTCACTTCTGACTCAGTATCATGGGGAAAGGAACAAACCGGTTGCATACACTACTCAAAGTGTTTGGACTGTGGCTTGAGCATTACCCCCTTGTCTTCAGCGGTGGCTGCAGCAGCTGAGGCAGTCATAATAATAATAATAATAATAATAATAATAATTTTTATAGCACCTTTCTCATACTCAAGGACGTTTTACGATGCAAACAATGATATAGAAAACAATGCACACGCAACAGCAACAATAACAACAAAACAACAACAGCAGTGTTACGTAGTAGCGGTTACATTATAGCATTTGTGGAATAAATGAGTTTTTAACTGAAGCTTGAAAATGGTAAGTGACTGCATCTCGCGCAGACTGTGAGGAAGTGCGTTCCATAATGTAGGTGCTGTCACACTGAACGCCCTGCCACCCATAGAAGATAATCTGAATTTAGGTATGGTAAGAAGGTTGGAGCCCAATGATCTTAGTGTGCGAGCAGGGGTATATGGAAGAAGAAGTTCAGACAGATAGTGAGGGGCAAGTCCATGGAGAGCTTTGTAGGTGATTAGTAGAATTTTATATTTGATTCTGTAAGTGACAGGTAAGCAATTTGTTCAATCATGAACCAATCATGAAGAATCAGGGTGATGTGGGCGGTTCTTCTCGTATGTGTTAGCAAATGGGCAGCAGAGTTCTGAACATATTGTAGTTTGTTCAGAAGTTTTGATGGGAGGCCAGAAAGCAATACATTACAATACTGAAGGCGGGTAGTGATGAAGGCATGGATTAGTGTTTTAGTATCCGTAACACCCTGGGATGGACGGAGGCGAGAGATATTGCTCGGGACGGGATAAGTTGGAAAAATGCAGTCTGTACCAGGGAGCTAACATGTGATTGAAATGTGAGAAACTGGTCAAAAATTATACCCAGGTTACGAACCGTACTTGATGGTTCTATTAAGATTCCATTAACTATTTAATAAATAATTAAGAATACTGCAGCCATGAGAAGATCATTTGTCACCTTAAGTAAAGCCGTTTCTGTACTGTGTAGGGTTCTGAAACCAGATTGAAATGGGTCATATAAATCATAAGAGTTTAAATGATCAATAAGTTGAACAGCAACAACCTTTTCTAATGCCTTAGCCAAGAAGGGAAGATTAGAAATTGGCCTGTAAAACTTTAGCTGAGATGAGTCTAAACCAGGCTTTTTAAGAACAGGTGTAATAGTGGCAATTTTCAATTCTGGTGGGACAGTACAGGTAGCAAGACTACAGTTTACTAAATGTGAAATGGGTACCGACAGGGTGTCTGAACAGTTCTTTATAAGTGTAGTAGGAGCAGGGTCCAACTGACACGTAGATGGGCTTGATTTCCTGATTATTTAGTTGGAGGGGAGGGAAAAAATTCTGATAACAAGTGGGCAGGGGGTTGTGGTGTGATGGTGGTTGATGGAGATGGGTGAAGGTTTGCAGAAAAGAAATTATACAAATTATATATTTCAATTTTAAACTAAAAATATTTCATAAATGAGTTACAGCGCTCATCAGAAGCAATGTTAGTTTTAGCTGGAGACTGACAACTTAATTCAATTCAATTTTATTTATATAGTGCTTTTAACAACAGTCATTGTCACAAAGCAGTTTATATTTAACCGGCCAGAACCCCACCAAGGAAGCCTGAGGCAACAGTGGCGAGGAAAAACTCCCTCTAGCAGGAAGAAACCTTGAGAGGTAGACTATGTCGGCTTGAAGCACTGTTAATAAGAGAAGAGTAGTATGATGAGCGTGCAGCCATAAGAGCAGATCTGGAAGCCGTCAGGTGTTCAGCATAGGCTAGGGTATGAACTATCAGACCTGCTTTCTTACATAGCCTCTCAAGATGGCGGCCTGCCTGTTTTATGGTGCGAAGCTCTGGTGTGAACCGGGGGAGGTGTGAGTAGTATGGAATAGCAGGGATTTGACAGGTGCATAAGTGTCCAGAACTTGTGAAATTATAGAGTTATTCATTGAAAGCATCTGCATGGGACAAGTCAGGTCTAGAGTATCATGGAGACAAGATGCATGGAGAGTGTCAGAAAAGGATGACTAATCAATAGACTTAAAGTTGCAGTAGTTAATCACAGTTTTTTTTACATGTTCTAGGCATAGAGTAATTAAAACAGAATTCAATGAGTTTATGATTTGAAAAACCCAAGAGAGCCAGAAGCATGGACATCTTGCAAACCAGAGGAACATAAAAGGTCAAGTATATGACCCTTGGTGTGAGTTGGAAAATCAACATACTGTACGAAACAGAAACAGTCCAATATTGAGCGCAGCTCACAAGCAGATGAGCAATCAATGTCCATATGAATATTAAGGTCACCAAGTAAGATGATTGCCGGTGACATACCAGAAACAAGAGTAAGCAGTTCATTGAGGTCTGAGAAGAAGTTTGGAAGGAGTTTGGGTGGTCTATAGATTAGTATCATATACAGCAACGTATGGCCAGTGATTTCAAAAACCAAATATTCAAATGATGAGATGTTTAGTAATTCAACAACACTTAAATTAATTCTGTCATGATAGACCACAACCAAATCGCCACCCCTGCCTATTAAATGGGGCTTAGACAAAAAGCTATAGCCAGAAGCGATGAGCAAATAGTAAATAGTCATTCAGAGTTTGCCAAGTTTCAACGAGAAGTAGCATGTCCAGATTCTTCGCAGTAGATAGTTGATTTTGCAAGGTTGCTTTATCTGTCAAGGACCGACAGTTAAAGAGAGCACATCGAAGATTTAAATTGGCAACTTTGCCTTGGTTATTCCACTCCGTAGCGATCGGCAGATAACTCAACACACTCCTTGATCTAACCTTGCGTCTTGATGTGACTCAGGTTTCTCAGTCCAAATTGTCAGAATAGCATAGAATAGTAAACGACGATGTGGGGAGTGGTGAATATATAGTTGGCGATGAGTGATGCCAAGCTCCTTATACTAGATATAGATTGTTTCTTCGAGCCGGGAGTCACTGAGCCAGACACGAAGTTGCAGTGAGGAGTAGGTGTTCATACTCTGGGGGATCATCACTAACCAGCACCACCGACCACCGCGTTAGCCAGAACCCAGAAGTTGCACCCAACTGAGCAATCAACATAGTAAAGGAGAAAATGGAGGCTGACTCACTGACTATGCTGGCACAGGGACACCAAAGGGAGAGAGCTCGTGGAGTAGGTGAAGTAATCAACAGGATGTGAGAGAGAGTTCGAATAGAAAATATGCCCAAACAGTGCCAGTTCTGAAGCTGAGAAAGTGGCAATCCAGAAGTTAAAATCCAAAATTTAGACTGACAAATGCAGACAAGAATAATAAACACTGGTGAGAAGTACAGCCAAAACGTGCAGAACGTTTTCTCAACTAGAACTGATGTCAGCAGACTTGTGTCTTGAGCTGCTCAGTGTAAGACTGATGTCGAGTGCAGATCTAGTCCAATTACATCCACTGAAACTTTGAGTTCCCCATGTGGTATCAGACTAGGTATCTGACACAGGCCGTTACATCTCATTTGACGCTTGTGCAATCGGTGCATTATCAGATGCTCTGCTTTGTATCCAGTGACCCTCCGTCCCACATGGGGTGGATGGGGAACCGCATGATTGTTTACAGGTCATTGACTGTGTGTGCAGACCTAGACCAAATCTGACTGACATCCCACTGGAAGGAGGCACTGTCCTGTTTGTCGATGGGAGTTCTTTGAGGTTCTTTGACACAAAGCGAACTGAAGAAATCAGTCAGGGGAATGTCCTTGCAGACCAGTGGGCTAAAAGTTTAGCTAAGGATTCCACTGGGTTTGGGGATAAGGTTTTGCTGGCAAAGAATGTTGATACCAGATAGCAATAGGTGCAGCCTGGGAGCAGGTTCGTGCCAATTGGAGGAATCCAGAGGTTAAGTCGCTATGAGCTGTGACACCTCTTGAACCAGGCAACTAAGTGTTAGTTCGTGACTTGAGGAGGAAAAGATGGAATATGCGGTCCTGATGGTGACCCCTCATGCAGTGAAAGTGGAGGGAATTGATGCCTGGGTCCATCAAGTCCACTGCGGACGTGTGTATAACCCTGGTGGTTCCTTCAAGACTGGCCCCTGAGAGG
Source organism: Brienomyrus brachyistius (assembly GCF_023856365.1). Classification (NCBI taxonomy): domain Eukaryota; kingdom Metazoa; phylum Chordata; class Actinopteri; order Osteoglossiformes; family Mormyridae; genus Brienomyrus; species Brienomyrus brachyistius. Next base: position 1,696,966 of record NW_026042306.1, on the reverse strand, counting down.
GTCACAATTGTGTTGTTTTTCCATGATAGCCATTTTTATTGTGGTAGTTATATTTGGGATCGATGCTATAATGTTTTGGAGAACCGCTTTTTGCAGCTGTGTCATCTGCTGTACTCCAACAGAGCCAAACCCAAACCTAGCCAACTAGTCGGCTAGTTTCCTGTGCCGCAAAGTCTAGATGATATTTCACTTTTGCACGTGCACTTTCCCGCGCTTTCATGTTGCATTCGGCTGTGGATGCGGGTGGTTGCGCTCGGTGCTGCCTACAGTAATGATATTCCAGCAGACCAGGAGAGGGCAGATGTATTGCAACAAACACAGATAAAAGTAGTGAAGCAAGACCTGTAAAGGTTTCGAGGGGAAAGGGAGATGATGGATGCCAATGCTGTGGAGCTTTTTGGCCTGAGTGGTGACTGCCGAGTTGAATGTTTCAGACTGTTGGGTTTGTCATTATATGCCCCACACTTCTGTGGCATAGCCCTTGTACAGGATTCCGTACACTTATCATGATATGTCAGTCCTAAATCACGCATGCTCCGGCCCTTTGTCCATTATGTCTAGGCTGCTGACTCGTGAGCTAGGGTCATTGTCCTCAACTTTACCACCACCTATATGTCACGTTTCTGGTATTGCTGTTAAGTTTCGAGCAGTGGCCCTTAAGGCCACACATGATCATTATAACAGGAGTATGCTGAAAACAATCCAATCCTCTATCTGACTCAAGAAGATGAGTCAAATTACTGGGGTTTCACCACAGATCATTTGCTAGTAGGCATGAATAGAACAGGAGAGGGATGGGTTTGCTCATAAAGCTGATAAAGCATGGGAGGCCGAGGACTCAGAGCACTACGGGCGCGGGTGCGAGAACTGACTGTAACTGCTCTGCAGTGCTGATGAAGCCCTGATAACTACTTATTCTGCTGTGTCCTGTCCATCGGACTCGACTGTGAAGGCGAAAGGAATGACCCTGCCTGAGAATGGCTTGGATGTCATCTGTGTGTTTCCGACTGTTTCATTCAGCCCAGTCTCTAACCCCTTCCTTCCCACCTGTACACTGTAAAGCTTATGTTCATTTCTCTATCCTTGGTGATGTCCTGCTAGTGGTACCGCCACGTTCTGCATTTATTTGTGGTCGTAAAGGCTCTCTTAAGGGTATTACTGTTTTGCCTATTTCAAAGGCGAAGGCTGATTGGTATTGTTATCTAGCTTATATTGTTCCTCCTATTCGTGTAGTGCCTAAGGCGCAGATGTCTTTGGCTGTGTGTACTTATTCACTGAGCAGTCTCTTAGTCGAATTGAGCAATGGTTTGGGATGTTTATTCCATCCCTTGGAGTGGCAGACCTTCAGACAGAGGTGGCTGCCCTGCAGACTGCAGCTGAAAATGTGGCCAATCAGACACTTGACACTGTATAGTTGGTTAAGGGTGAATTATCTGTGGTTAGGCAGGTAGCTCTGCAAAACCGTAAGGCATTGGATCTTCCTGTTAGCTGAGATAGGTGGTGTGAAAGAATGTTGCACGTATATCCCTGATTCCTCTCAGGCTGTGCAGGATCCAGAGGACGTAGTGCTCAAAAAGATGTCTGAAATACATGAAGAGCATGGCCTGTTTGAGTACAGCTGGGACAATTGGTTCTTCTCACCGATTCCGGGATTATCTGGGGTGTTCAAACCATTAGTTTTTAGTATATTGCTTTTGCTTGTAGTGTAGTACCAATCATATTGCTGTTTAAGTGTTGTTCTACTATTCTGTCTTGTTATGTTATGTTCCTGTGGGATCCCCCTTTTCCATACGTGGATGATCCTCCTGTTCCTGCCTGGCTCTATGAACCTCAACCTCCGGTTGTCATCAATGTGACCAGCAATGCCAACACCGCTGGTGACTCGTGTTCCATCCAACAACCACCAGCCCGCTTCGACCCATTGCGCTTTCATCCAGCGGACTACTAAGCTGTGGACTCTGATTATTTGTGAACAGTACGGATCTGGCGTGTTCAAAAGGTGTGGAAGTAAAATTGGACATTGGTAGGCCCGGGAGGGGAGACATATTGGGTCTGTTAGTTCTTAGGCCTTAGGCAAGAGGAGATTGTTTTGAATACTGTGTGACCTCGCTTCACGATAGCTGCCTGCAGTAAGTTCCGCAGACCCCGAGGAAAGCGTGGACCTTGGAGAGGCAGACAGCGGAGCAAAGGGGAGGAGAAACCACATTCAGGAAGAGATTCTAAGCTGCCCCAACTGTTGCACAAAGAGTTATAGTTTAATATAATAGTCACAGTAGACAATATACAATATGTTATCTGATAGTGCTAATGTATAAGTAGTTGTTACATTAACCCTCTTTTGCACTGTGTCGAGTGCATCGTTGGCGGTGCAGTGTACTCTTCACGTCTATTTCAGTTAATATCTCGCTGAAATCGTATTGTAGAAACATGAAAAAAATGCTGATTAAATCCGTAATCTGTTTTCTTTTCAAAACGTCCATTGTCGGAAGTATTAAAGTTTTTAAAATTAGGTTAAATCGGCAAAAAAGTAAACCATGTCACCTGTTTTACCTGCATCGGGGGCATTTATTACCGCCTTCACCTGAAGATCGTTATCCGCATTATAAATAGCCGCATTTCCACGTATTCAAATCACATGGTAATTTGATGAACAACACAGTGTGGAAATGCGATCCAGATACATCCCCATAAGCACCATAAAAGAGGGGGGAGGGGTGTGAATGGCTCATGCATACACATGAAAGTTGCTACATAATCAATGAAAGGAGCCCAGAAATAGTGACATGAATTAGGTTTTTCTTATTTATTTATCCAACTGAATGTTGTAACCACACCATTTAGTCATCAACATGTAGCCAAGACTTTGGTGATCAGATATCTGGGATCAAAACAAACTGCCAGCATTGCTTACTATGTACTTTTATAATGTTTCTGCAAGTGTTACAGATTGCATTTTGCAATGTACTTTGATGTCAAACTACAAAATGACATATTTACAATATACATTAAAATAAAAATGAGTGTAATGGCAAAACAAATATATAATAATTTATTTATTTGCCATGAATTAAGTTTATGATATTTGAAGAAATGTGTGATAATGCCCCAGTCATTGAAAGCGTGTTTCCTACCGCTAGACCCCAGAGGGTTAATCATACTAATAATATGTTTACCATGTATTTGCAGTGATAACACATTGTCATTTAATCAATCAATGGAACACCCAAACATTAACAGTGATTCAATGTCATATAATCAAAATCTATATACATATCTCAAGTAGAGTCTAGCAGCGGAGAGAGATTCCAGTAAATTGAGCAAAATGGGTGGATTTTACCTTGCTACCAAGGTGAACCAATAGAGCAGGATAATTGTGTTTGTTTTATGTTTGATCTTGGTTTGTTGGTGTTTCGTGGCCAATCAGGACTTAGAAGTCCTTATTGGGAATTGGGAGTTATGATTTATCAACTGGTTTCTCTTTATGCTCCGGGTGACCTGGTACCGAGTGCCAGAGTGTGACGGGAACGCTTTGCTGGAATTGCTGGAATAAAAGAGATTTCCTTTACTCACCAAACTGAGAGGTCCAGACTTTTATTCTAAGTGATTCAGTGATCAGAGAGGTTGATTTATAATTTTTCTATCACACTGTGCTGACTCATGCAGCTACTGTACTGTGCAACAGTCTCAGTCAAAAGAAATGTTTAGAGCTGTTTATCTGGGAAGTAAGTGCACTTTTGCTCAGAACAACACACACAATTTAGTATTAGACCACCTTACTCATTCCATGTGTTTATTAAATTTCACCACCAGCTCATTTAATTAATTAAATAAGTTAAAACGGTCAATGAGATATTGATTAGCTGAAGGAGGTATGCTCGTGGTCGAGTCCAACAATACATGGGTATATTGGATGGTTCCTGCAAATACTGTGGTGACTTTAGGAGAGATTTTGAAATTGATTAGCTAACACAGGTATAATACCATAGTGTGTACACCAACAGGAAGATCATTTAAACATCCTTTTCTTTGGCCACCTAAGACTTTTGCACAGTACAGTACGTACCCTAACCTCTCTCTGGGAATTCTCCTGTATCTGTTTGTCCAGGGCTCCAGGCTAGCTTTTCCAGTAGTAGCACTGCTGCTTCCAGTTTTCCAGTTGGTTACACCAGCGTATGATCTGCTCGCATCTGTACTTTTTGGTGCAGCATGGTATTAATTAATGACCTTACATGCTGATGAATAATTGTCCGAATTTGCATACCCTAGTTTTTTTTATTGAAGAAACACCGACTTGATACAGTAACACCATCACATTAGTGAGGGTTAGGGGTGGTAGATTATCAAGAATAATACTTTCATTGTTCAATACTGTGCAGAAGTCTTAGGCTGTGATGCTCGGCCTGTATGCTCCTCGTGTGTGCCACGCCCCCTGATTACCCACGTGTGCTTCCCTGATCGTCTCCACCTGTGTCCGATTACTTTGATCAGTCTTGTCCTATTTAAGTCCTAGTCTTGCTTGTCTCCCTTGTCCGTCATTGTGGTAATGGTGTGGTTAAGTGTCTCCTGCTCCCTATTCCGTATTAAAACTCGTTTTAAAACCCGAGTTTTGCCCGGATTTTGACCTGTCTGCCTGTTCTTACCTGCCGACCCGCACGATCACCGCTCCGCCTGCCCGTGATTGTGACATAGGCAGCCAAAGAAAATTATTTTTAAATGATCTTTATGTTGCTGTAAAACTATAATATTACGCCTGTCAAAGTCTGCTAGCCTAGCCATTGCAAAACCTCTGCTAAAATCACCCCATTATTTCCAGCAACCATACAATACATCCATGAATTTTTGGGCTTGACCATGAGCATACCTTGTATATCAAGTCATTAGAGGCACCCCTAACTGCTACTCATAACAGTCTGTTAGCCTGAACGATAACATAAAAGCCAATTTGTTACCAATTTCTAAACAAATAGTACTGTATACTTTACATGTCAAATTACTTTATCATTTGCTATCAAGACATTTTTATTTAATATGCAAATCATCTAAATAATGCCCATGTGTGAACAAAGTTTCTCTGTAAGCACTGAGAGCATTTCGTTTTGGACACTGGATTGTTGAAAATGTAAAATTAACATAAATGAAAAGTTTAAAAGTTACTGAGAGAAATGTGAGTGAGGCTGATTACCGAGACAAAGATGTGTGGCGTACCCAAGCCAGGACTTTTAGTATGCACTTACTCTAACAAATATTACATATTACTAATATTTATCCATCCATCCATTTTCCAAACTGCTTATCTTACTGGGTCGCGGAGGGTCCAGAGCCTATCCCGGAAGCAATGGGCACGAGGCAGGGAACAACTCAGGATGGGGGGGCCAGCCCATCGCAGGGCACACTCACACACCATTCACTCACACATGCAATTTAGCAAGTTTAATTAGCCTCAGCATGTCTTTGGGTTTTGACAAGAAGCATATCCAGATGGGAATCATGCCTCGCACAAAAGAGCTGTCTGAAGACCTAAGATCAAGAATTGTTAAGTTACATAAGGCTGGAAAGGGTTACAAAATCATCTCAAAGATTTTACATATTCATTAGTCTACTAAAGTACTAAGTTGTCTATAAATGGAGACAATTTGGTACCGTGGCTACTCTGCCTAGAAGTGGGAGCCCTGCCAAGATGACCCCAAGAGCACAACGCATAGTCATCTTTGAGGAAAAGAAGAACCCTAGCGTGACAGCGAAAGACTTGAAGAAGTCATTAGAACTGTCTAACATCTGTGTTCATGGATCAGCTAGAAAGGAGCCCATGGCAGAGCACCAAGAAGGAAGCCACTGCTGTCAAAAAAGAACATTGCTGTACGCCTGAAGTTTGCGAAGGAGCACTTGGACACTCCACAGCGATACTGGGAAAATGTTTTGTGGAGTGATGAAACTAAAATTGAACTATTTGGGAGGAACAAGCAGAACATCATTTGGCATAAAAAGGGCACTACATATCCCTACAGTAGATGGGCTGGCCCCCCATCCTGGGTTGTTCCCTGCCTCGTGCCCATTGATTCCGGGATAGGCTCCGGACCCCCCGCGACCCAATAGGATAAGCGGTTTGGAAAATGGATGGATGGATGGATATCCCTACAGTAAAGTATGGTGGAGAGAACATCATGATTTTGCCTGCTTTGCTGCATTAGGCCTGGACAGCTCGCCATCATTGATTGGAAAATGAATTCCCTACTTTATAAGCAAATTCTTCAGGATAATGTGAGAATGTCTGTCTGTCAACTGAAGCTCAGAAAAGGCTGACTGATGCAACAGGACAATGACCCCAAACATCGCAGCAAATCCACAGCACAATGACTTCAGAGGAACAAAATTCGCCTTTTGGAGTGACCCAGTCAGAGCCCCGATCTCAATCCTATTGAGATGCTGTGGAATGACTTGAAGAGAGAAATGCACAGAAGACAACCAAAGAATATGGAAGAGTTAAGGCAGTTCTGCAGGGAAGAATGGGCTAAAATTGCCCTCACACGATGTGCAGGTCTGATCTGCAATTACAGGAAGTGCCTGGTTGAGGTCATAGCTGCCAAAGGAGGGTCAACCAGTTATTAAACCTAAGGGTTCACTTGCTTTTTCCAGTACCACTGTGAATGCTGACTATATTTGTGTAATAAAGACAACTTTTTGTGTGTTATTGCCTTAAACTCCTTGTGTATATCAGTACCAGTGACTTAAATGAAGATCAGATCACTTTTTATGACTAATTCATGCAGAAAACCACAAAATTCCAAGGGGTTCACATACTTTTTACTTTGACTGTTTATAACCCAAATCATTTTCAGTATTGTTTTAGGCTTAGGCATCGTCTGATTTCTGCAATCTTTCAGCAAGAAAAATATTCCTGTGTAACTGTTCATGGCAAACTCATGAATGACCGAAACCGCGAATGTTAAATGTGCAAATGTGAAGGGCAGAAATTACTTTTCTTGCAAAATATTTCAACAGAGTAAAATTGCAGTCCATAAGAGGGCTTATCTGTAAAACAGGATGGTCCCTACAGGAACGCCCCCACCATGATGTTGGCATCTGGAAATAAACTACTGGAGAAAGTCAATGAAAGCAAGGTTTGTAGCAAATATATTTCGTTTAAGAATTGTACAGGTCGTGAGTTATGTTTGCATGTAACTTTTATGTGTTTTTCCTTAATGCTTAATGTCATCTCGATGAACAGAAAATAGTGCACGTCTTGTCAACAAGTCAAGAAGTCGTAATGCTAAAGTTGAGCAGCTGTGTCGTTAATGACATAACACCAGGGACAAATGTTAATTTGGTGACACCACAGTTATTTGTATTAAAGAAAGTCTTATGAGGGTTAAACGAGATGTTCTGACTGCTAGATGCATCAGCATGGGCGTCATCACTCTGGGCTATATCACTGAGTATTTTAAGCCTAGCACCAAGTATTTTAGATCCGATGCCAGTCTTCCTTCAAAAAAAAGTCAAGCCCCAATTAAACTGGACTTAACCCCTTGTCTTTTCAATAGCTATAAATTCCCCAGTGTACCAGGATTAAAACATTAAATTAGTTCTTGCCCACCACTGTTCCTGGTGATCGAGCGCTCTGCAGACATTAGGTGCCAGGACCTAGGATAAAACAATTAACTTGTGCCACTGTGTGTGAGTAAAACTAATTTGTTAATGGGCTTGACAAAAGATATGCACCAACTAGAAGGCAATTAACACTAAAAAGTGGAGATTTTCAGATTTTCACATACAGACTCGCACTTTAAAGCTGATTTAATAACTGGATGTGCTGCTAAAATTTTTACATGATTTTAAAATTAATACTTCCTCTCTCCTCTTTCAGCATCGCTTGTCAATCATACCAAGTGGATAAACTCCACTTCCAGTGAGATGGAATCTTTTACACTGTCCCTTTTGCCTGTATTACAAGGGGGATTATGCTAAAGTGGCAGCCCACCTGAACGGCACCCTCGCTATAATACAATAGACATGTATTCCATCACTGTCTTTCTCAGAGTGTATGTGAACAATATAAGCATAACAATTTAGAGATATAGACTGCTTATATAGAGATAGAGATATAGACTGCTTATAAACATGATTACAAAAACACAGACTGATTTTTCCACACCATGTATTACTCCATTTCACCTTTTCTTTTTAAAAAAGGAATTGAAGATCATGAGAAGTCTCCATGCTGCCTATTCCTGGTACACGGAGAACAACGATAAATTCCTTGTACAAGTTCAGACCCCCAGATCCTTTTGCACAGAATATCATGAAGCTACTGAGGCAATAACACTTCATTCTATTTTGTTTTTAGTTATATGTCAGACTTATTTATTGCAGAAGTTTGGGAGAAAAGGTGAATCCATGTGTATTGTGCTTTGCTTCTGAATCAGAAGATGGGTGCTAAGAGTTTATAAATAAAAAGTGTGTAAATAAAATGCTAAAACAATCAGTTTGTCTCTGCGATTGCCTTATGAACATTTAGCTATCCTTGTTTTACAGTATAATCATGCTGTATATGTAGCCTTGTTTGTCTCAACTACTCTTTCAGTTATCAGTTCAGTTTGTTTTATGGATGTACTGAATAATTTACAATTTAAGACTAGCCATAATCTACACACCTGATTATAATGTTCCAGCACTCCAGAAGTAGGAATGGGCACCTCACTAGCTTGTCTGTTTTTTAAACATCCACATCACGGGTTCATTATCCTTGCCATCGCGACCCCCTGTCCTACACAGATATTTCCAACACCTGATCAGGTGTGCTGAAGTAGGAAATACATATGAAGGGCAGTGAATTGTCAAGACCAAGGACGAGTACTACTGGTCGAGATGTACCACGTTCGCTGTTTAAAACAAACATGCAAAGAGCACTTAAACATTAGTAGCGGAATCATAATGCGAATGGTATTCGCATTTAAGCAGTAGTCGTGGCATTGTAGGCCAATGAAAACTATTGATATTTGTTGTTTTAATACAGTTTTAACACATACAAGCAAAGCAGGAAGTCCCCGGCAAACTTTGTTTCCTGGTGTGGGCTATGACGTTCATGTTAAACATAATGGCATAAGAACCAATGAATAAGATGAGGAGTGTTCCTGTCGAGGACATTCCTGTTTTTAAACTATAGGAATGCCACTCACTGCAATTCGATTTCAATTTAAATATTTTAATCAGAACAGCTTTAACACCCTAACTCTCATCATCAGATTCAGTTTTGGCTCTCCCTTTCCACCAGCCTCCTCCTCATTCTTTTCATTTTTTATTTTTAATGATCAGCTATCGTCTACCTCATTTTGTAAACACCACAGTCCCATGCGTTTTATCGTCAAAGCACGGATATGTATGTACTCCCGGGTGCAGGTATGGAGAGACCAATTGGGCAAAAAAGGACACAATGAACCAGGGAAGAATAAAAAAAAAACACTTTCAATCATAATTCACCAATGCAGAGCACCCATGCAGGAGCAAAACAACATTTGCAGGAGCAAATTTTAATTCTCACACTCAATACAAGGTTGCATATGTGAGCATTTTGGTCGCAGCCAAGAGCTTTGCTGCTTATCTTTGCTGTTTCCTGACCCAACCACTGTATTTATTTTGTACAGAATAAACCTGCACTTCAGGGACCAGTGAAGACTTCACCCGAGAACACCATTTCATAAAGGCTCAACATGTTCCATTATTCAGCTATTAGATTAACACCGTGTGGACCACATATCTCACAAGTGAATCTTGCAAAAGCTGTCCTAGGAAGCACTGAGAACAAGATGTGCCATCCTGGATAGTAAACACGCTAGGGGTGTTTGTACTGTGCAGATACTGTGTAGGAGAATTGGATTTGCATCAACATGCATAGGGTAAGGTTACATAAAAGATGCACAGATATTAGCGGATAGCTGCAGTATTGGGCTCACCTTGACACAAGCGATGACCTGTCTGCAGAACTGGCTCGATCCCAAGGCCTCCGTTGGGCTTCTGGAACAGAAGCAGCACAGTGAGACCAGACACTGGCCCCGACACCATCTATACTAACATGACCTCCTCTATGCCCAAAAGTGATGAATGTACATGTTTTATAAGCAGTACTACTGTATGCAATGGAAAACTGTTTAAATGATCTTCTTGTTGGAACATTTACTGATGTAACACCATGCCTCCGAAAATGACTTCAGTTCAGCTATTTGAAATTTAATCAATACATGGAATGGCAGAGGAGCCCCTGAAGGGAGGTTTTGGAACCAAAGTGATGTTCTTCTAGCAAGAAGTAAGTAACTTTTTTGGAATGTTGCTGTTCATTTGCATATATATGTCAAAAATGAGAGGCAGCCACCTGCTTACCTGCCCCACGTGTTACAGGGGATGGAGACAGGCTGAGGTCTTCCTGTAAGACAGAGTAGTCACCGTCAGCCACAGCGCACTGATGCTGTGCGATCAGACATGCTTAGTAAACACCAGTACTGGGTTCACCCATGCGCAGCAATCCTTACAAATAGATAGACAAGCCCGCCAGTTACAGTGCCAACATTTCAGACTGGCATGAGGGCACCTCCTGGGACATACTCACGTTTTGGCTGTCTTCCTTTTCTGCAGGCTTCTCTGCTGCTTTCCTTCTGCCATCAAGAACATTACACTGACATATACTCATTTAAAAATACACAGCAGTCTGTGGGTAAATGCATAATTAAATTATCATCTTTCAACTAATATATACAAGATTGATAAATATCCCATTCAGTGTCATTTAAGAGGCACCACACAGTTCAGTACAGAAACAGTCAGTGAGAAAAGGTTGAGAGCCCCCCACACTCACCTTCGGGCCAGCAGGGCGTTCATCTCCTCCATCAGGCCACCACTCGTCCGGTTGGCGTCCCCTTTGGCGCTGTCGTCAGACTAAGAGTCAAAGGAAATGACACTTAAATGATCTTCATGTTGGTCTAATGGTGCGTTCCATTTAGCCCTCGGAACTCGGATTCCAAGTCGGATTCTGAGTTTTGAAGCCGGAAGTGACGAGATGCGCGCTCCCGTTTCTCGGAGATCCGAGAAATATCTCGGAGCTGCTGAGAGGATCCCGAGTTCAGAATCCAAGATGGCTGCGCCCTTGAGCAACAGAAGGGAAAGTTGTAGCTTTATACTGTTTAAGCACTGCTATTCATTTGTGGCTCATTAAATCAGTCGCACACACTATACCGTCCAACTTATCTGTGGACATGCTGCTATGGAGTTTTATACGTAAAGCACTGCGCACAATGTGTTATCAACTGATATTGATAAAAATGGCTAACAATTAACCGGGCTAGAATTGGATTTCATGGTTAGTCACATTATTTGTTGGATTTAAGGTAGTTCGGACTAATTGTAAGTGAACGAAGATAATGGCCATTTAAGCTGAGGTACCTTAAATCCGATGAGTTGTCCAGATAAGCAAAAAAATCTTGCTCTTTCATATATGGGTCCATGGTATTGCTACTTCTGTGGCAAATGAAACGCATCCGACACAGTTTTTCCGAGATTTTAGCGGATGTGACGTAATCTCGGAATCCGAAAATCGGACCCCAAGGCAAATGGAACGCACGATAAACCATGATAATATTTCTGTCAAAGTGTGTTAGCTTAGCCTATCCTAAACCTATCCTAAAGTGACCCCAGTATTTGCTGGTAAAATACCCAGATATTTGTTGACTTGTCTACTACTCAAATTTAATTAATTAACATAATTAAGTGAGCTGGTGGTAAAATCTGGGAGTTTGCAAACCTAAGTTATGTTCTTCTATCCAACAATCCTTACTTTATTGTATCACTATTTGTTTTCATGTATTCTAATGTTAAAGTTTCTTGACCAAATACAAACTTACTAGCCAGATAATCAGCTTCACCCATTCTCCTTGACTTCTAAGACTTTTGCACATTAAGGGTACTTTTCCACTTCATCAAATGCCGTACTTTTGGTACTTCAAGAAAGTATGATACTTTAAGGTATTGGTTTCCACTGATGTGAAAACTGGTGCCGGTGCAGAATGACATCCCAATGCGAGGCAGGGTATTTTGTACTGAATTAAAAAAATGGCAATAGTATACTATAGGGTTAGACAATGTGTGATATTAATACCATCGTTGCATGTTATACCCATGCAATTCTCACATTACTATCCATCCATCACCATAACCATGTACTCCCAATGAGGTCATGGGGGGGGGGACAGATGCCTATCCCAGGAACAACAGGTACAGGCAGGAACCAACCGCAGACAGGCACCAACACACCACAGGGTGCACACATCTGAAAACCGGAACCTCTGGCTGACACCCACGTGAACACAGGGAGAGCATGCGAAGGGTCCAGGGACCCAGGGACTGAACCCAGGACTTTCTTGCTGCAGAGCAGCAGCACTAACCACTGTGCCACTATGCCACCCACTCTCACCTTACTAGTCAGCTAGAAAACAGGCTTTTTCTTACCTTCAATTCTGTATGGAAATTATAGCACAGGGAGTTTAATCTTTGCTAGAATATGTTTACTCTATCATGGGGAAAAACTTAGCAAGTTTTGCAATTTTAATGATTATTCCTTTTCAAGATATTCTAGTACAGTGGTCCTGGCTTGCGGACTAGAGACAAATGGTCTGCAAGATGTTTTTATTTTACTATTTAATCTGGCCCTCAAATCAATATTTACTGTACTTTCAACTAGGGATGAAATGGTTACCAGTTTCATGGTAAAATTCCCGACACCTTGTATTACGGTTTCAAATTTGAATTACCATTAAAATTGTGGTTCATTACTGTGCTTTGAAAAAGTTCTCCTGCGTCAACCAAAAGTAGCAACAGTCCCCCAGACACTGCATGGAACATTGGTTTCTTTTGTGTCAGTAAAAACATGGAGGAAGATAGTTACTGTGCTCTGGAGCTTTCTCAGCCTTTTTAGAGGACTGGTGTGGTCATATTTTGGGTTTTAATCTTTGTGATCACCACCCACTAATTTACAGCGAATGCCAGGTAAGTTATCTTTTAGTTCAATGTATGTTGGAACTTCAAAACAGGGGGAAAATGTTATGGTTTGTCTGTTTAACTTGCTGATAGTTTGTCGGTAATGTACACTGAAGTTTTCAGTGTTACTTTGTCTTGTAAGAACACTACTTCTACTACTACTACAACTACTTTCTTGCTTCAAAGCTAGCTGAATACCCATTTGCTAAAAACTAATTCCATGTACATTTGTATTCATATCTTCTTGAAACAGAACAAGTCCCACCCGAAAGTACCAAAAAAGTATCCCAGCTGGTTTGGCACTTTTGGTACTGGTACTCAACTGGAAGTCAATGGAAAAAGGAAAGTATGGTACCTGATGCAGTGTAAAAGCACTCTGTGTGTACTGGGATTTAATCCTATCCTTAATATAGCTGAGTATGATCATACTCAGCCAGTGTCTGTCACTAACCCTCTGCACACGACGCAACTTCGCCCCAGCAATCGCAGCTGCCAGGCCCGAGGGGGTATGGGCAACCTGGCCCTGTGCCCATGGGGCTCCACTTGCTGGGAGCGGAGGTGGGGGTGGAGGTGGTCCAGTGGAAGGTGGAGGTGGCCCTGGAGGAGGTGGAGGTGGAAGATACATGCCAATGGGGGCAGGCATGGCAGCAGGCACACTTGAGGTGGGGGCCACACTGAGCACCGAGGAAGCAGAGGGTCCTGCAGAAACAGAAAAAGCCACAATGCCCTTAAACTAAGATACTGTCCGCATTTTCTCACTGGGTGAAAACTGGAAACCAGGAGAGACAGGATGAAGCAATTGGACACAAAACATGGAAAACTACCAGCACAGCGAATGCAGACAAACATAACCTACCAATACAGAATATACATACAAACAGCTGGATAATGTATAACCTACCAGTCCAGAGTATAGAGGCAAACAATTGGATACTGTACAACCTACCAGTGCAGAATAGACAAACAAATAGCTGGATACTGTATGAGCTACCAGCACAGAGTACACAGGCAAAGACCTGGATACTGTATAACCCACCAGCACAGAGTATAGAGGATACTGTAAAATCGGAGTGAGCAATCGTATCCATAAAGGGTCATTGGGTTTGCGGGTTTTTGCTGCAACTTGGCAGTTAACCTGTATGACCTAATGTCACAGAGTATTCAAGCAAACAGCTGGACACTGTATACAGACAAACAGCTGGAAGATACTGTATGACCTACTATCCCCGACCATACAGGCAAACAGCTGAACACGGTATGTCCCACCAGCATAGAGTATACAGGCAGAAATTGATACTGTATAACCCATCACTACAGAATATACTGGCAAAGAGCTGGATACTGTATATTCCACCAGCATAGAGTATACAGACAGAGTTGGATACTGTATAACCCATCAGCACAGATTATCCAAGCAAAGAGCAGGATAATGTATAACCCATCAGCTCCGAGCACACAAACAAGCAGTTGATTACTGGATAACCTACAAGGACAGACCATACAGGAAAGAAGCTGATAATATATGACCTACTAACACAGAGCATATGGGCAAACAAATGGATACTGTATAACCTACCAGCACAGAGCATATAGCCAAACAGCTGGAAACTGTATGATCTACTAGCACAGAGCATAGTAACAAGGAGCTGGATACCGTATAACCTAGCTGCACAGAGTACAGAGGCAAACAGCAGGATATTGTATAATCAGAGTGAACAATCGTATCCATAAAGGGTCATTGGGTTTGTGGGTTTTTGCTGCAACTTCCTAATTAGATTACGAATTATAGAACTGATTGACTGAAGAGTCCTCACACCTCGGTTTGAACAATTGACTTAAAGGTTATCCTAAAAACTTGAATACACATACTGGCCCTTTGCAGATAAGATTGCCCACCACTACTGTATAATCAACTAGCACAGAGTATACAAGAAAACAACTGCATACTGTATCACCTACCAGCACAGAATATACAGACAAACAGTTTGATACGGTATAACCTACTATCACAGAATATACAGTAAAACAGCTAGATACTGTATGGCCTACAAAGCCATAGGATATCCCAGGATGCTAAATGCCATGTTTTTGCTTCCTTGATACGAGATCGCATGTGGGATTCCCTGGTAACCTTCGACATGTGGCAGCACTGTGCAGTGGGTGACACTGGCTCTGTCCAAGCTGCTCACCTGAGTTGGAGGCCCGTCTCTCCCTTTCATGTGCCTGCATCTGCTGCTGCTCCATCGCCTGTCTGTGGACATACAGGGACAGGCCTTCAACTGCGCTGATGCCAAATGTACAACATTGTGGGACGAAAGTAGCTGTGTTTGGCTGAGATGAAGGTATATGATCCAAAGGGACAACATTAACCGCAATACCATCACCTGAACCTTCTTCGGATATGGGAGAAGAAAGTTGGGTCCTCTAGCTACAACACTGTCAGCACTTTAAGCGCAAGAAAGCAGCTATGGGCTGAGAAATATAGTCACTGCAAACATATATCCTAATGAATGCCATGAAGTACAGAATATTATATAGTACAGGGGGTCTTCGGATTACGACACAGTTCCGTTCCTACGACAGTGACATAACCCTAATTACGGTGCAAGTTGAAATACACCCTTTTTCTGATCTCTTTAAAATGTCTAATTTCACTTCCATTGTTATGGCTTTCCCTTTCACAAATGGAACACTTGCGCTTTTAAAAGTCCAAAATGGCACAAGTAAGTGTACTGGGGGACGCCAACTCCTTCACTCATATGCCACATTACTGCATATTCTTCCACCGCGTGCAAACAAACTAGTTCACCCACGTAGTTCATAAGTACGACACTAACAGCGTAAGCTGAAAGACTCAACTTTTAAAAGTTTTCATTGGAGTGAGTGTCGTAAACTCGAAACGTCGTATGTTGAGGCGTTGTAACCCAAGGACCCCTAGGATTGATCACTAGTGAGAGTATTTCCAACTGTTTCTGATGTTTCCAAGAAACCAGATTTCAATATGAATCATTGACATCGGATTTGAAAATATACCAGATAAAGTAGACGTAAGGACTAATTCATGAAACAGGTATTATTTTCGTTAGACATGTTTAGCTTCCAGCTGCAGTGCAAATGAGCTTCAATATATCATTTCATTACTATTTCAATATTTGTCAGATGTATATCCTTCGGCCCCTTCCTCTCAGGATCAATCAGACAGTAAGGAAAACACTTGTACAGAAAGGTTGGTCTTAGTGCACCACTAGAAGATTCTCACTTTTTATACACGGTCTTGTGAACTTTTATAATTTGGCAAGGTTCAAACTGCTCACCAATGGTAACACTTTACTTGAGGGGCACAGATATTTTGTAGTAACTTAGTTACTTCCGAGGTATAAATAATGAACAAACATAGTAGCTGCTTTAGAAATTATATATCATGATTCGTTAATGATAAACATGAGATCAGTATTTAACTTGTGTTATTCATTACTTGATCTTTCAGTAGTTCCTTCAGTAGTTCACAAAGGTTTACAGAATTAACAGATATAGTAAAAAATATAGAAACTACTTGAGATAAAAGAAGATAAAAGAAGAGATTCATTAATGATAAACAAACATGATCAGTATGCAACTAAGACTTAGTTTGTGGTTAATAAATTACTGTAGTTACTATATTATTTGTGCCCCATTAAGTAAAGTGTTATTTGGTAATCTGTTAGCCTAACTGAGCTTGTGTTCCTGTCGTTTTTTTGAAAGGCTAGCTGCGCATGTTTTGTCATTCATGTCCTGTGTGTACTGCTTGGAGGCCTTGCCTTCTCTGCCCCTCCTGGTCATCTGCAGGGGCCCCATTCTGGATTTGGCGTGGGGCAGCTGGACCTGAGGTGAGGGGAAATGGAAGAGCTTACTTTACCTGTGCACCTACAGAAATTCATTATCTGGTTCATCTGGAGAGTCTACCTGCTGGTAAAACGTTGTATGACTTTTTCATGTAGCGGCATTTGGAAAATGGTATTTAAAATGGTAGTTAAAATAACAAACAAGAAAAGGTCACACTTTGCATGATCAGGTTATGCAAATTGTGGCCTTTTCTCATTTGTTATTTCCACGACTCAGTATTACGTTCAACTCTCTGAAAAGTTGAAAATGACTGGGAGTGAAACCGGTCTCTATTTCTAAATTTGTGGTAGTAACACATGAAGAACATCAGCTCTTGGTGTCAGACTGGTGCCTTGTGTCCACCAATACAGTGCTGGTGGCCCCAGAGTTTTTCACAATCTGGGGCTCATTCTATGTATTCCCAAAAAATGGCCCTGGGCCAGAAAAAAATATTTTTGTGGTCCAGGGCCAGAAAATGCTAGGCTCAGAATTTGCCACTGTAACATCAGCGAAAGTGGAACGGACTATAACGTCCAAACCTTCCTCATACCCATAAAATTCAATGCATAACCGATATAGTTTAGTCTTATAACAGAGATACTGGCAGTGAAACAGCTTTCCAGCTTATTAGTGGAATGAGGATACATTGTTTTTTTATTCTGAGAAAAAAGTAAGATTTAATTGCTGGTTAGATTTTATAATAAAATATAAATATGTAGCAGATTGAATAAATAAAATATTTTGGCATTTGACAGCACACACGGGGGAGCCTTTATGGAGACAAAATGTCATAAAATAGCTTAAAATATTATGAACTGTATTTGCTGAAAATAAGATATTTTACCCCAAATATTGCAGTTTTATAATTCACACAAATGATGCAATGTTACATCATTTTTTTATTTAGTGAAAAACGAAAAAAAATTATCTGCTGGCCAGATTTAATAATAATGTATAAATATGTTTAACAATGAAGTATAAATATGTCACAGGTTCAATAAATAAAATATTATGGCTAATAGATCATGAGGCGAACTGCAAATTAGACAAAAGTGGATATAAGCAATAGAGACACCGCGCAGTGAGTCATACTTTACTTTACTTTCACTTCCTCCTACGTAACATTTCTGTTCTGTTGTTTTTAGAAACCAGTGGTAATGCAGGTTGATTCTCAAAAGGCACCAAGCGAAACCCAGCCCAGCACCGGCACCAGCACCTGCTCCAGCTCCATGTTGGTAGAAGGTATGAGTGCTTTGAGTATTTCAGAAACTGCAGATCCTAGGATTTTCAGTATAGTCTCATGTCAGAAACACAAATCAAAAGTCCAGAATGACTACACTGGTTTGAGATGACAGGTGTGTTACAATAACTCAAACAATAACTCTTTGCAAGAGATGTGAGCCTTTACATGTTTCTGAAAGCATTTCATGATACTGTACATTGAACCATAAGGTTCAGGGCCTACTACAGCAAAAGACCCCATTGGGTTCCACTCCTGTCACCTAAGAACAGGAAGCTGAGGCTATATTTGGCTTAGGGTCACTGAAAACATACCTTATGCCAAAGCAAAAGAAGCCATGTCCTGACTGGAGCCAACAACCAAGTCAAACCCGCAAGATCACACAGCCTGTCTACTACTACCCTTTTGTACTCCCCACCTTCCTGGGTCAAAAACCATGTTTGCCTATCTGCCCCTGTTCCTGCAGTCTACCAGGTCACCCTGGTGTAACATATAGCACCAGCACCAAGCAGGACAATGAAGCCGACATAGCTTTCGTATGAAGCTGACACTAGACAACAGCATGGAGGCATATCTCTACACACTGGAGGCAGTCGCTGGTTAAGAAGGGTGGCGCATCATCCATCCATCCATTTTCCAAACCGCTTATCCTATTGGGTCGCGGGGGGTCCGGAGCCTATCCCGGAAGCAATGGGCACGAGGCAGGGAACAACCCAGGAT
This sequence comes from Brienomyrus brachyistius, assembly GCF_023856365.1. Classification (NCBI taxonomy): domain Eukaryota; kingdom Metazoa; phylum Chordata; class Actinopteri; order Osteoglossiformes; family Mormyridae; genus Brienomyrus; species Brienomyrus brachyistius. The sequence goes on along the minus strand of NW_026042306.1, from coordinate 1,678,128 downwards.
GGGGGGCCAGCCCATCGCAGGGCACACTCACACACCATCCACTCACACATTCACACCTATGGGCAATTTAGCGACTCCAATTAGCCTCAGCATGTTTTTGGACTGTGGGGGGAAACCGGAGTACCCGGAGGAAACCCCACGGCGACATGGGGAGAACATGCAAACTCCGCACACATGTGACCCAGGCGGAGACTCGAACCCGGGTCCCAGAGGTGTGAGGCAACAGTGCTAACCACTGCACCACCATGCCGCCCCTGGTGGCGCATCATGACACCAAAAATTTTAAATGTAAGGAATCAATTTGGAAATTGTGGTATTTGATAAAAATATGCTATACATATACATATAGAGGTTTAATTCATAAATAGGCTTGTTTATTTCAAGAGTCAAGTTTCAAGATTCCTTTATTGGTCACATACATTTCAAAGCAATTTAATATTTAAATATTTTTCAGTATCGATTTGGTAGTGATAGCGAGGTATCAAAATCAAATTTTTGATATTGATCTAAGTCTACATGAGTACATGGAGACATCTTCCAGATACCCTGCACCACTGTCTGGCTGCTGGGTCCTCTAGAAGACAGGAATCTGTTTAAGGTGGTGCCCAAGATACCAGTACATCTCCTGACTGGGATTTCTTAGGATTTGATTCTCTCTGATGAGCCAGAAAACGAGCCTGTCAATACCAACAAACATGAAGAAACAGAAGGGACTTCCTCATGCAGGAGATCCCACAACCGGTGGCCCTGGGAGAAGGGGATGCAGAGGAGGCAAACCTGCGAGGAAAACCCTTTCCATTGCCCCAATCTCTTTCTGATCTGTTTCAGTAGGTGACCTGGGAGTCCTTCTTTCATTAAAAGAGTTATTATAACACTACTCAATGGTCCACAGTTACCCCTATTCTGTGACCACCAGTTGGGGGGAGGCAGTTGACTTGTGGTACAAGTTTGTGGTACAAGTCATGCACATTACAAATACTCACCCCCTGAAAGGGCATCTGGGGGAACAAAACACACTGGAGAAAATCCTGGAGTGGATGCATTAAGCCTGGATGCCAATAGACCTCACTCCAAACTCTCCCCACATGCCATTCACTCCCCATCATTGACATGTTCTTTGAGTGACTCAGGACACTTTCACAGTCTGCCAAACAACACAAATATGTCCTGCTGCTGGTTGATTATGCCACCCACTAACCTGAAAGTAGAGCATCCCAACCTACAAAGGTGAGCATCCTAAAAGACATAACTGAACAGTGAACCCCAAGTGTCTCCAGACTCATAGGTGACCTCTACAGTCTTCTTTAGATATCCCATCTTGGGACCCCTTCTGACCTACTGTAAACTAATGGTCTGGTTGAGCATTTCAGCCAGTGGATGCTTCTCAAGGTGGTGGGTGACGATAAGTGCAGCTGGGACCTCATCATCCCACAGATGCTTTTCCCCATATGATGAGACATAGAGGACTCTTCCACATTGCACAAGAGGCCTACAAGTCCCAACCAGCTCCAAACCCATCCATCATAGAAAACATCCAAAACATGTTACAATAAATCACAAGGTGCATCCCTGTGGTTAAGAAAAACCTGAAGGAGACTAACAGAGCAGAGCAGCAATTTTACAACTATCCTGCTGAGCACTCAGAATTCCACCCAGGTGAGTGCTTCCTTGTCCTCATTCTCAACTCTGCAAGTTCTAGACTACCTGGCAAGGTCCCCATCTCATCAAGGTGACAGGGGCTATTGAACTTGTGAATCAGCCAAGCAGAATACAGGAAGACCAACCAAATATATCATGTGATGTGTGACAGAGGAGGAGGTCTACAGGATGTTGCAGATGGGAGTGACTGAGGAGAGCCACAGTCTCTGGTATAGTCCTACTGTCATTGTGCCCAAGCCTGACAGTAGCTTCTGGTGTTATAATTACTTGAGAAAGCTGAACAAGGTGTCTCTGGGGTATTGGCAGATGCCCCTGACACCAGTGGCTTAGGAGAAGGCTACATTCAGCACTCCTGAGTCAATAACTTGAACCCATCTGCTTTTGTGCCTCTTTTTTGGTGGACTTCCACTATATATAATATACACATCTTCCAACCCAGACATACTGCATCTTCCCATTGACTACTCAGTCAAACAATACAATCAACATAACAACTAACAGTAAACATGACCACAGTACTAATGAGTACAGAAAGGACAGTCCCAACAAAGAAGACCACAGTAAATATGGTGACTCACCTCCATCTTGACTATTCAACACATTGAGGGCAAAGAGCATTGCATTTGAGAAAGTGGTAGCCTCTTCCTTGCTGGCAAAGTTGAGTCCATAGACCTGCCTGGCATCTCGCCACTGATGAAAAGTGGGTGTGGCCTGATTATATTTCAGTCCTCTCACAATGGAGTAGTTAATGACCACCTGTGTGAAGATGATGAGAGACTAATTGTGTAATTGTGACATCACTAAGGTGTAAAAAAAACAAGTTTAGGTACATTTAAATTATAATAAGCATGTAAACTTTTTTGCTTTATCATTTATTTATTATTTCATGAAAATATATCATTGTCACTCATTCTGAAAGCCTTTTTATTCACATAATAATACAAAAATATCAGTTATGTCCCATTATCGTGTTTTTGTCATTTCACTTACATTAATGAGCATCAAACGGAAAGGATCAGGGGAGTAAAATAAAGGCCCATCCCCTTTAACAATATTATTTGTAGTTTATGATTAATTGGTGATGTTTGAATTACTGCATATTGGACCTGGCCAATGAAGGGGAACCATGCAAACATGAATCATGTAATTATGAAGGCAGAGACAGTCCTGAATTTATTTTATTATTCTTGATGAGCTTACCTGCTGGTCCTGCAGCTTCACGCCTACCACACGGAAGCTGTTGTTTGCCGTGTTGTGGTAGATGTTGATGCGGCTGAAGCCCTGTTGTCCAGGCTTGATTGGCACCCACTTCTTGCTGCTGTCATCATAGACCATGACTGATGCCCGGGCCTGGCAGATGCTTTGCTCACTATGAAGAGAAAAAGGCCACCCTTGAATCATTGGGTTGTCATTAGCATATCTTGGCTGTCAGTTTCACTGGGGCCTGATAGGGACATATACTGTATTGCACCTGTATGATCCCAGTTGAATGAAGAGAGATATATCTCTTCTCCAGTTGATGCTAGAATGGCCAATTTATGTAGCATGCCTCCCCTGTTATGTGTGCAACATTGAAGGTTAATGTGCTACTTTCTGACTGTGCATGTTCTTTTGTTGGAGATAAATGTGAAAACTGACTAATATTACTATTCAAACTCCCATTTTGTTATACTTTTATCATAAAACATTGAATAACCTCCCACATCTCCCAAGAAGTTGTTTCTAATTTCATTTTTTAGCTTCTCATCCCCATTTGATGCAGTCTGAATTCAGCCACCCATACTATATACTATATACAGTATATGGACATTGAGAAATAGTGATATGATTTTAATGACTGTCCATCCACATTTCTGTTCCTATAATACAGTGGCTTTAGCAACCTTCAGTAGTCTGTGTAAGTGAGATTCAATACCCAGGAGGACCATGTCGTACTTAGTTCTGAACCTTCAATAAGTGGGGCCAACTACTGAGGACACTGAGGCTGAGGAATCACAGTATACATTGTTATGATTAGGCTAAGCAATACTGGTAATGACATTTGCTATGTGGATTGTGCACAATAAAAACTGTACTCCAGTTCCAACAATGTCAAACTGTCTAGCACAAGAGATTCAAGTGTGTTTTTATAATAACCTTTCTCTTCTGTTATAGAACATAATTGGCTAATAACAACTACAACAACAATAACTATAATAAATGGTTCTGTATAGCATTTATTTTACAATATTACAAATGTAAATTGAATTTGTTAAAATATTATTAAAATGTCTTTGAATTGCGCTCCTTGATTTAATTCTTTTTATCATTCCTTTGTTAATGTACATTATGTTTTACAACTTAATTTCAATGCAGTAACTTTAACACTCCATCCATCCATCTTCCAAACTTCTTATCCTACTGGGTCGCGGGGGGTCCGGAGCCTATCCCGGAAGCAATGGGCACAAGGCGGGGAACAACCCAGGATGGGGGGCCAGCCCATCGCAGGGCACACTCACACATCATTCACTCTCACATGCATTCCTACGGGCAATTTAGTAACTCCAATTAGCCTCAGCATGTTTTTGTACTGTGGGGGGAAACCAGAGTACCCATATTAAACCCCACGATGACATGGGGAGAACATGCAAACTCCACACACAGGTGACCCAGGCGGAAACTCGAACCCGGGTCCCAGAGGTGTGAGGCAACAGTGCTAACCACTGCACCACCATGCTGCCACCCACTTTAACGCTATCAAAGTGTATTTTACCTTTTTTCTTCTTTTTTTCACCACAGCTGTCAGGGGAGCTTCTTGTCACTGCTAACTTTAGCTCTTATCAATCCTGATCATGATCGCAGTAGGATTTATTCCAGCTGGCCTCCTAATTATATTTAGTGGAGATGTTAATCATTTAGCTTGATTGAAAGTTTATCATAGACATTTGCTCCCTGATTGTAAGAATTAGTGGTTTACCCATATGTAATTTTCAAGAACGGATACTGATACCAAAATTTTGACAGTAGTAAAGCTGATGACCAAAATATTATCAATAATGAATTGTATTTAAATACAATGAGAATACACTTGTGGAATACATTAAATATCTTAATCATAATACTGCTGCATATTTTCAATTTCCAATAAAAAAAATCTAGCAAAACTTAGTATTAAGAATATTTATCTTCCCGATAACAAAATTTAAAAGTACAAAAAATAAATAAAATCTACAAAAATCAATAAACCTGGAAAACAAAAATTCACACTTTAAATATTAAACATTATATTCTATAAAACTATACACTTCACAGAAGAGAGCTGCATTTCACTGTAGAGGTAAATCTGGGTTGGGTGTAAACAGGCTTACTGTATTCACTCATTATGAACATCTGCTGACAAACAGCCTGCTCAGACAGTCTTACAAAGAAGCCTCACTCTGGAGTGTGTGAGTGAATTTGCATATGTTTGAATGTTCTGGACACTACTCGTGTTGTATATAATTAAGAGAGAAGATTACCGATAGCCATGTGTACAGAGACCACTAGTGAGTCTCTATATTCTTGTTTACAGCTAGTACAGGTTTTTGAGCACTACATACCTACACACACAAAGGGTTATTGAGGGGCAAGGCAAGACCAGTGTATACCGTGGATGGGATGCCACTCAATCCAGAGCAAACACACAGTCATATGTCATGGGTAGTATTAGAGACACATAGTAGAGTAACTACATGTCCATGGACTGTAGGAGGACACTTGTGTAACACAGGGAGAACCTCTGTATGCACACATGCACATTTATATTCATATCTTTGTGGAGACCATCCATTTTCCTTTGGGCAAATCCCTAATCCCAACAATGATAACCTTAACCCCTACCCAGCCCTAACCTTAACCTTAAGTAGCCAAACAAAAACAAGACTTTTGGCATTTTTACTTTTTTGATTGCATTCACAGATTTCTATAAAATTGAGTTTCCCCTTGTGGGGACCAAAAAAATGATTTGTGGGGACTCCTATGGGCATAACCGTAATCCCACAGGCCACCCCTCCTGATGAACTGTGTCTCAAATAATGAACATTTAATTAAGTGTTATCAGATTTTCTTCTTCTTCTTCTTCTTCTTCTTCTTCTTATTATTATTATTATTATTAATAGTAGAGTATGCCATGAATTTATATTTAGCTTCTATTATGTAGACCATGCCATTAAATGACAGGGTCCAGCCATGACGAGGATTCATTACATACAAGCACACCAGTGTGTGTGGAAGAGAAAAACATTTGCCTTGACCAGGTGAATCCTGTCAAATTGAACAGTGCGGTCAGGAGCATAGAACTCACTGGAGGGCTCGGGTATATCGGGGCCGGAGGTGTGCTGTCACATTCCATTATATAGCCATTCTATAGTCGCAGTGAATACAGTTAGCTTTTTTAATTTGTAAACTATTGCTGTTACACTAATAATTTATAAAGTGATATTCCTCCTTCCATTTTTATTGTTATTCATCTTCACTAATACGGCAGTTTAAGTACTGTAAGATCCCACATTATGCATGCTGAAGTTGTGGGTATTAAATTATGAACCAGGTCGGGTTGCTAACTTCGATCAGCTAGCTGGCTGGAGTTAGATTTTCAATTCTGCACACACATTTACATGTATGTAAGTTTATTACATTTTACTTCTGAAAGTGTGAGTATCACACCAAACGTATGAGAGCTGGCAACCCTGTATGCACAAATTGTTGGATTCCGCCACAAATGTCAGGCCATGCACTGGAAAAATGACCTCAGCTCAGGGTCCACTATGATGCCCCTGTATGTCACTATCCTGCACTGTCTTCTCTCACAAACCTCATTCTAACTTTCCAGAAAGAATCACTAGCACAAACACAGCACACATAAAATTGCAACTAAGAGATAATTTCTAAGATAATTTCTTACAGACCCCAAAAAGTAAATATAGGAGATTTAGAGTATTTGTTCCTGGCAATAAATGGGACTTTCTGCCAACTCAGTTTATGAATTGAATGAGTTTTTCTCAAGTTACTTCGTGGTGTTTTCCAAATAAATGTCAGGTCTGGTCCAGCCCTAAGCAACTCATACAAATCAGTAATTATGATGTCACATTTTATTTTTGGAATTTTAAATAAATGCACAACATGTGTTTTGATTAAAAAAAAATCTGTTTTAGCCATTGAAACACATATTGATAAGTGTTTAATTGGTTTGATGTATGTGGCTTTGCATTAAACTGTTTAAAGTGTTTTCTTCTAAACAGATACATGTCAAGCATGGTACATGTAATGTAATTATAATGTCTAATTTCAGTGATCACTACTATGCTACAAGAAACATTAGGTGAAATAATATAAAAAATATATTACCATAGTTTAGCATTTTTAAAAACATATTGTTACCGTGGTACAATACAAAAAGCTTTACAGATTACCACTGTAACATTTTAACTGAAGATACACTGTAATACTATGTAGTATACTTGTCAGGGTCAGCCCCGATTGTTCCACCCTGTGTCCCTTCCCTGTTGGGCCAGCAGGCATTGCTGGTCATCCCATCCCTTGTGTTGTCAGTCTTTGTGTGTCCCCTGCTTCCTGTCAGTTGCATGGCTCAATGTGTTGAGCATGTGGCTGATTACAAATCCCTTTGTCCTGTGTTCAAATCCTGCCTCCTGTGTTTTTGTATTTTGTTCCCTAGTGTTTCATTTATATGAGTTTCTCTACTTCTTGTGTCTGGTGATTTTGTATTTGATTTTGGTTAAAATTCTTTGTGCCCATGCTTGTGTTTCTACCTGTCTGTTACTCCCCAGTGTTAGTTTCTGTTTCCCTGTTCAGTTCCTTGAGTTAATTAGTTCTACCTGTTGCCCGTTCTTGTGCCTGCCCTTGTGTGTTTTCCTGATTGCTCGTTGTCCTGCACCTTCCCCTATTGGTTAATTGTCTATCTCTTTACTGCTGTCTCGTTACCCAGTTCAGTTTTAGTATTTAAGTACCTACCTGAGTTCTGTCCCTTAGTGGTTCATTGTTTTATAGGTTTGTCCCCCCCCCCCCCCCCCCCCTTTGTAAATTTAGACTTTGTTTATCCCCTTTAGTTTATTGACCCCATGTGGTCCTTTTGGTTTTTTGTAGTGTTAGTGTTTTCTGTTTCGTTTAATAAATCCCCATTTGTCCTGTGAGCCACCAGTGGGTCGTCCATTTCTGCTCCAACCTGCACTATGCCTCGTCCCCGCTCGAAACCCGTCTGGATCCCTGACAATACCACAGTACATAGGTGGCCACGTTACAATGCTTTTATTGGTATTACTCTGCTATTAATTTGACAATACCATAGTACGTTTTTGTAAAGGACCATAACACATGATGTTTTCCTGATTAACTATTGGTCATGACACAAGACCTTCAATCAAAGAACTTTGCATACAAAGCAATGCCGTGCTTATCCACTCGCTGTTCTCTACGTCTGTTGTATCTTGCAGGTCGGCTTTTGGGACATGGACCTGGAGCAGTAGTTTAGCCTAAACTATTTTAAGAGATGGGTATGAGTTCTCCAAGTGAAAACTGTCAGAAAAAAAAAAAATTATATAATGAGATGTGTTTATATGTGTGTTATTTTTTTGTAAACCAAGCATTATATTATATACTGGGATGGACGTAACTGGTATGCAAATACGCATTCACCTTTAAAAACGATACAGTATGTGCGACAATCGATTGCGGTAACAGTGTAAATGATAAAGTTTCTTTATCATTAGTCATTAGCCATAACCCATTTTCAGTAAACTTAAATTTTAATTTTTTATATCTAAGGTGAACAAAGTATTCATAATTATTAAAGGGCCTTTTCTCAATTTACCATTATAATCTATATGGGATGTTGCATAGTATATAAAGAAGTTTTATAAGTTTATAAGGAAGGAACAATTTTTCATTCCAATTACTGTGGTCTGCGAACAACCTCTGCAATATGAATTACCTGGTTTGGCGAAAGCTTTCCCTGCAATCTTATTAGTGGCAATGCATGAGAAAACCATGAAAGAAAGTGTGTCTGTGTGTGTGTGTCTGTGTGGGGGGGGCAGGGGACAGTAGCATAGTAATAACACAAAACAAATATGCATTCTACTGAAAGGAGAGACAGCCAACCTTCCTGAATGGAGCTGGCTCACATGCAAACTCTGACAAGGTAATACAGCATTACTATTGAGGGCTGCTCCACCATTATTGACAGTCTACATGGACTACAACACAGATTCGGAGTACTCAATTAAGATACCTTTACTGGCTTTCAGAAACAGAGCCTTCCATCCACAATGCCAGATTTTCAGCTGCCTGGGTACATAGACTACTGGACAGTACACTGCAGAAAACAGGTAACCGACTCGAGTCGGGACATCTGATTGGATGAGCAGCTGCAGGACGAGGTCAATGAGAAGCAGACTGAAGTGTGGACCAATGGGAAAGCCAGGAACGGGAAGTAGAATGGAAACACAGAAACAGGACAACCACAGCCAGCAAACAAACAGATGAAAATTCCAGCGATTAGGGCAGAATGATTTATCAGTTTCAAATACAAATCGCGATTTGAGACAACGCCATTAGCAAATTGCAAAGGCTACAATTTAGGATATGCATTATACAGAATGTCTGACCCAAGGCTTAAAACTGTAGTGAGAATAATTTTACAAATTCATGCCATCCTCCTTGTGTGACAGTCATGCTCACCGATCAGAAGTGTTTTTTGTTTGATATAGCCCGATTATGCGCCATGGGCCTTTTAATTTGTTTGTTTGCAATTGGGCTACATTCTTTAAACTGAGTTTTGTTAGACTACATATTTAGGGATGTTTTATTGTAGTCTTTATAAATATGTATATAGTTTAACCTAACCCAGCCACTTAAGGGAGCAAACCATCTCAACTAGGTGTCGGTCCCAAGCCTGGATTAATGGGGAGGGTTGGCATCAAGAAATAAATCTTCACTGGATCACTGATGTCAAAATGTGGGAAATATGTGGTTGTATAAATAAATGTGTTAAAGTAGGCTGATGATTCTGTGCTGTGTAAATTGTATAAAAAATTTCTAGGCATAGCCAAACAAATCTTCCCCCGTCTGAAAAGGCGTAGAAAATGCAATTTAACCACTAAAACTGTACAGTTTTTGTGAGGGACAGTCGAATTCTCTCGTTACGTTTTTTGTGATCCTGCACCTACACTTTAAAACTTGTTTCAGCGCCACCACATACACGCGTGTGTGTGCGTGCCCCGGGGCCTTGTGTGCAGTTGTTCCGCCACTGTTCATTACTAATTTAACTTTGACTGAAATTCACGTATATTCGGTTGAACTTAAAATGGTGAGGCTCAGACTTCTCCTTGAGACGCTGCGCAGCTCTGTGGCTCCTCTCCTCTGACCCTGCATGCAGGCAGGATCGCGCTGTCAGCTCTCTGTGCCTTGAGTGTTTTAACGCAGTGCCATAGCAAAGTTTTTTTGGGACCTAAGATTGCATTTACAGTTAGATCTGTCTCCATGTTCTGTTTATTTCAGTGATCTGAGTAGCTTATGGGCGTAATGGTGATTGCGTTTTTATGATTATAGTTTTAACTGAAAAGATTGGGGGGCAAGGCAGCTGCCCCCTCTTGCCCCCTGTCGATGTGCCACTGCAACCAGGTGATCTGAGCCAGTGACCAGGGGTCTGTACTACGAAGTGGGGTTACTGGCTTATTGGGGTAACCTGTCGGATTTAAGGTAGCCTTGGCAAAATGTAAGTGAATGAATATGAAGGCCATTTAAACCATGGTACCTTAAATCTGACAAGTTACCCCGATCAGCTAGTAACCCCACTTCGTAGTACAGGCCAGAGGTCGAACCTACGGAGCCACACATCATACCTCCTTCAATGCAAAAGAAACTAAAAACAGTGTCAGTGAATTAATATAAAAATGATTTCTTGCAAGAAAAAAAGGACGAGTTCCTATACTGTATTATATCAGCTGAACAAAAACAATGAGGCAGAGTTAGTCAAAATGCCACCATATCATTAAGCAACCATAACTACTGTAATGCAAGATCTATAGACTTGCTCAATTTCTAACTGCTTATCCTGGTTAAGATCATGAAAAGGAGGCCGGACGCCAGTCCCAGGCTGCAATCAAGTCATTGCATTCACATAAACTGTAAATATATTACTTAAAAAATAAACTAATGAATGTGAAACAACCAGCTTCATTAGAAAGCTTAGTTTACAAGATCATTCAGCACCTGTGTGTCATCTTTGAAGCTGACAGAATCCAACCACAAGTGCAAAATGGCATGGGAGCTACTTTTCCAGGCAAAGCACTTCTACTGCTCATGCAAATAAATTAGCGGTAAAGGCAAACGGTAAAAAGGCATCGTGACACAAGTGGAATGTTATGAAGGTCACTCAGTCATCTATGCCAGAATGTAGTACCTGTGCTAACATCTAATCATATGTTGTTTGCATGTGATCTGTATGCTCAGATCTTCATTTGACTTCCAGGTCTTGTCAAGTTGGTAGGACCATGAAGTACTGTTAATTGATTTTTTTTTTTCTTTAAAGCGACCCAACAAGTTTTAAAGACCCCAAGGGAACCTGGTAGTATAGGGGCATCTTTGCCTTGCATGTTTGGCATCATTACTAAAATTTGTTTCATACACATGATATCCTCTCTATGGCTTCCCGCAGATACCTGGCATTTGGCTTATAATAGTTTTTATGGATTAAGCAGTGACGGCCAACTGATAGAGTGTCATGACTTACGGGCACGGGCTAAGGAAATAGGAGCAGGACTCGAGGAATCAGGTGAATACGGGATTTACTCAGGGTTAAGACAGGCCAGAACAAATGATGACTTCACAACGTCACAACATTAATGACCGGACTGGGGAAACATACTCTAATGCGGACTTAAATACACAACAGCTGTTAACAAGACTAGAAACAGCTGAAGACATTGGGATTCTACACGTGGTAGTGAGAGGGGTATGACACACAGGAGGATTGGCATGAGCTGGGCATGACATAGAACAGATTCAGTGGATATGCAAAAGAAAGAACACTGAACTGTTTTGATTGTTTCAGTGGGGCTCTCTGTTCAATGTAAATAATGTACTGTGTGGTGAACTAAATTGGGTGCCGGAAGAAGCCTACCGTTATGTAAAACATCTTTCATTTTGCAAATATCATCTTTTTATACACAGAAACATGACACAAGGCATACATCTGGCTGTTAAAAATATGTGCCTTTATTTCAAGTTTAGAAAAAAATATATTTTTTTCTTGTGCACCACCAATCTGAATTTGATTCCAACTGCAAAACCACTGGGTTTCTTTCAAAAGGGGAATTGCAGAAATTTCCAAGGAACTACCAACTGTGCAGGGGGATTCCTGGGTAATGGAGGTAAATGTTGTTATATATTGTTATATACGGTAAAACAAGCCTATTAGCTACCAAAAATGGGTTGCATGTTTTTGATTTGTGTTTATTGATTGTTGTAATTGTTTCTGCAGGAAGTCTTTTTTTCTGCTTTGATTCAGGAGGGCATATTGGTGTAAGCAGGCCCACAGCAAAGGTCACCATAGAGAAATGCTTGAGATTCTGGTCTTGGTGTGGGAGTCTAAACACTATAGCTCAATCAACCAGTGATGGGCAGATGAAGACACATATACTGTAGTACACAAGGTGTTGCTCTCAATGTTTTGGGAAAATTGTTATTTGATACATTAAACAGTGACATCTGCTGGATTGAAGACAGCATAGCAGATAGTCTGAATGAGGAACTCCAACACCATATCACTGAATTACAAAAAAGTAACCAAACCAAAAGTAAGCTAACCAATGCCTGGACATTGTGTGTATATTTAATTTAGACTCTACATAAATATTTTAATATTTTTACATTATTAGCACAATATCCTACTAGTTAAGCTACTAGAACGGAGAACATCATTTGGGGATTCTTGGGAAATAAAAATGCTTTCTCCTGCAAATGAGGAGTCATGATGCTTTTGAGTGAACTGAGCAGGGGGCAGGTTTGTGATCTTTATCCAGAAACAGTGTAGTTGTGGGGTGGGGTGGGGAGAGGGTGATGGGGACTGTAAAAATTTGTCACCCGGGGAGGTGTTGCCATGTTTATGTATTACATTTATTATAAAAAAAGACAAAATATGAAAAGCTTGATCTGATATCTTACTGGCAAAGAAATACCAAATCATATGATACTTTTCCTCTTTCTGGTAAGTTCAATTACTCAACACTGAAACCAGTAAAAAATAATAATGTGACCTACAGTCATGTGAAAAATATTCTATTCAATTCTAAGGTTTTACATATGAGAACATAAAAAAATCATCTCGTCCATAGTAGGTCTTAAAATTAGGTAAATACAACCACAGATAAACACCAATACATGACATTTTACACCGTGTAATTTTTTTTTTTTCAAAAACTAAGCCAAAATGCAGAAGCAGTGCGTGAAAAATTAATTTAATTACTTACTGCTTCCATAGGAATTAAGCCAGCCAGGTGCTGCTAATCAAATGCACTTGATTAATTGGTCATCAGTAAGCGTGACCACCTATGGAAAAGCTGAAATTTTTGCAATTTGCTGGTCTGAAGCATTCAGGTGTGTGTTAACACAACGCCAAGGAGGAAAGACACCAGCAATGGTCTTAGAAAAGCAATTATTGCTGCCCACTAATCTGCAATAGTTATAAGGCCATTTCCAAACAATCTGAAATCCATCAATCTCCAGTGAGATGGATTACTCAAAAGTGGAAAACATTCAAGATAGTTGCCAATCATCCCAGGAGTGCACATCCCACTAAATTCCCCACAAGGTCAGACCATGCAGTGCTCAAAGAAATTGCAAAAAACCCAAAAGCTACATCTCAGATTCTATAGGCCTCAGTTAGCATGTTAAATGTTTGACAGTACAATTAGAAAAAGACTAAAGAAGTATGGCTTGGAAGTATTGCCAGGAGTCTCTTCTCACCAAAAGGATCATGGCAGCATGGCTTAGGTTTTTGCAAAGTTGTATTTGAACAAACCACAAGATTTTTGGAAAAATGTGTTTTGGACAGACAAGACCAAAGTGGAGATGTTTAGGCATACTGCACAGAGCCATGTTTGGCAAAAACCAAGCACAGCATATCAGCACAAATACCTCATCACAATTGTCAGGCAGGGTTGTAGAGGGGTAATGATTTGGGCTTGTTTATCAGCCACAAGATGTGGGCACCTTGCAGTCACTGAGTTGACCATGAACTCCTCTGTATACCAAAGTATTGGAGAGTGAAATGTGAGTCCAACAGCTAAAGCTTGGCCGAAATTGGGTCATGCAACAGGACAGTGATCCCAAGAAAATCTACAACAGAATTGAAAAAGAAAAGAATCAAGGTGTTAAAATGGCCCAGTCAAAGTCCAGACCTCAAAGGGTCTTATTTCTTTATCACATGACTGTATATTGTAGGTCATGATTATAACCAAAAATATTTTGTCGATATCGCCCACCCTGCTCCAGTTTATGTGTGACGGTAACCCTAGTGTTTTCCAGCCCCCAGCAGATAGAGGACACTGAGCAGCATTCCTATGCTGCTGTTTTGTGCTCTCAGTCCTCTGACGGCTTGCAGAATGCTGACTATAATAAGACTCCCTCTTTGAAGCTGTGGGTCATATTGGTTGTTACTCTGGAGAACTCCACTGTTCACTTTATGGTTCTAAATTGAGCTGATTTTGGACTGCATCAAGAAAACACATTGTAATTAGGGGAGGGAGTCATGCTACACTCCTAAATGAGAATTATCTACAGTCCTGTTCTGCAGTTTTCTCCTCTGTGAGTGTGCAGCATAAAATGAATACACATTGGGCTAGAAGGTTCTGGTCTACCTATAGTAATGATCATATTAGAACTGTATAAAAGTTTTTTTTACCACTGTAAGAAACTCAAAAACTACATCAAAATCATATGTATGGACTATGTGACAGTGTCATGCCCGGCTCGTCCGCTCCTCGTGTGTGCCACACCCCCTGATTACCCACGTGTGCTTCCCTGATCGTCTCCAGCTTTGTCCACTTACTTTGATTAGTCTCTGTGTATTTAAGCCCTGGTCTGACCTGTTCCCCTTGTCCGTCATTGATGTTGGTGAGCGTCTTTTCCCGTGTTCCGTCTTGTCCGTTCCTGTCTCCAAATAAATCCCAGTTTTCCCCGTATCCCGCTTGCCTGCCTGCTCTTTGCTCGCTCGCCTGCCCGACGATCGCCCGCGTTGCCAGCAAGATCGTGACAGACAGTCCCATCATTCAATGGCAAATGATGAGAGAACGCACACCTTTGATCCTTTGCTATCCTCTGAGCTGCACTCAAGGTCTATAAACTTTAACTCTGATCACTCTATATTGCTAAAATCCTTTCATGTTAAAACTACACTGACCCACATTCACACATGTTGAGCATCAGAGTAAAATGCTAGATTTTAAAAGTAGACTGTTGCACTACTTAAATAACTGATTCTGGGAAACAGATTTTAAATCCAATATACAGAGAACTTTTTTTTTCCAAAATTAAGCCAAGAACCACAGGTTGTAGAGGTGTACACCTTACAATAAAAACACCAGAAGAAAAATAGCTTTCAAGCTTTTCCTGTGGGAAAATACTGTTCCCAGTTCATGTATGCACCTCCGGGTCTTAAAGAAATTATTCCAACAAACGTCTTCATAGCAGTCTCACGATGCCATTTATTCAGATTTTCTATGCTCAGGCTAAATGTTATGCACCTGCTACACTGGCATAGCCTGTAAAACATGGGGTGCATCCTCTAGAGGTCAATGATGAGATGACAGACTCAGTGGCAAGTCACAGTGCATCCTGACACAGGTGGCAGCCCTGAGAAATCTGACTCTTTCTATACAGAGCTCCACCCCCCACATCAAAAAAAGCATTTCCCTGCATGATCATGGCTATGTATTCCTGACTGTAGGAATTTCTGAAAGAAATCAACATAAAGGTATCAACCAAATCTTATACAGTGGTTAAAAAGAACTTGATTTCATTGAATTGTTTGGACTTTGCAAAGGATGACCTGATAATATATATACGGGCGGACACTTTGAATTACTTTGTGTTTTACAAACTACTTTGAATCTGAACTGCTCCTATACTTGGTTAAATAGTTTACATCCTTTTGTGCTTTGACTGGTTTCTTCCCTTGACTGAAAGACTCATCCAGCTGTTTACATTAGCATTAGTGACACATGCATGATTATAGTAGATGGACCAATCAGCACACGGCAAGAACTCAGTGCTTAAGTGAAATCCAGGTCATTATAATTGAAATGGAATTTACAAATTCTGTTTTAGCTCAAAGCCTCCTGACATGGATTATCTGGTTACTGTTTCGCTGCATGATTGGCTCCTACAATGTGATCTGATTTTTGGATCAAGCCAAGTATCCACCCAACCTCAACCAGCTGGATTCTGTACCGCATCCCCTGAATGACAGGTAAACTTTCAACTTATCAACCAACGTAAACGACATGGATAAAAAGCACCTAGTGTCGATAAACACCTTGTTAAGCATTTGTTTCATGATCTAATTTCTTGCTTATTTAGTTTTTGTCTTTTATTTGGACGTAATTATTGACCCAATACTCCCTGCATGAACTATGTGACATTCTGCCTGTAATTGGGTTGGAGATTTGAATCCCAGTTTCCCAGTTTGGATTTGTTTGCCTTCATTTCTTTCTGCCTGGTTTCTGACCTATTGTTTCTGAACTATGATTCTGGAATGGCTCTCAGACTTGGATCATCCATCCATCGCTTTTTTAAACCCACTTGTCCTACAAACACAGTATTATTTTACATTGGTGTATCATTATTAAACAAAATTATTTTTAAAAATCACGACGAGTAGACAGAATGTGAGCTATGATAAGAGAGGTGCATAATCATTTTTGGGTTTACCAGTTAATTCAGGTGCAAGTTTTGACTTGTCGTGTCATATAAAAGAAACCACACAATTCTTATTACTTGTTATTCACAACAAAATTGTGTTCAGTTGCAATATGGCCTGATCAAAACAGATTACAGAGGAACTGAAGAGCTGAATCAGGTACAAATGGATTCCTAAATTCTGACCTCCATCAGTCTGCAGTGGGGCAGATAGTTTACAAAGGGAAGCAGTTTATGTTGCTACTCTCCCTAAGTGGACACCCTACACAACTGATAAAGAAGCAGAGGCTGTCTTTGGTTTCCATCGTGTAATGCTTATCACATTTACCTGACATGTGAAAGGTCCTTGGTTCAAGTGGAGATATTCTTGCTTTAAGGCAGTGGTGTCCAAATGTTATTTTGACAAGGCCACCTCAGCTCTGAAATACTTGTCCTCATCTGACACCACCCAACTCTCCCCCCCCTGTATTTAAATGGGGACCTTCCATTAATTACTATGGGAAAAACTTAATCCCAAGCAGGACACTCTTATCGTCTACCCAGCCTTAACCTTAACTTTAAGTTTAACCATAAGTAACCAAATAATGCAAGATTTTTGGCATTTTCACTTGTTTGATTGCATTAACAAATTTTCATAAAATTGAGGTTGTCCAAATGGGGACCCAAAAAATCTCCCCAAAAGTAAGGAAATTTCAGGCTTTACCACACTTTGGGGACATTTTGGTTCCCAATATATGATCCATGCAAACTCACACAGACACATGTTGGCGTATCTGCCTAAAAGTGGACCTTCCATTTATTTATATGGGAAAACCCCTAATCCCTCTCAGGAGTTTAAAAGTGAGAAATCTGATTCTCTCTATACAGAGCTCCATGCTCACACCAGAAAAAACACTGCATGAAACAGTGACCAAATAATCCATGTCAGGGACAACTAGCAGACAACTAAATACGGGCTGTGTGATCAATGGTCCCCTGCTTGCCAAATTTTACTGTCGGGAAACCCTCCCCCCATCAGCTAATTTTTTTCTAACATGTATCTTAGCCTTGTGTTACTGATGGAATATACTCCCCTGGAAAAAATAGATGTGGACCCCTGCTTTGTACCATAACTCTATAACTAAACCACATCTGGCCACTAGGGGGGAGCAAAGAAAAGACACAGAACAGCACATACTGAGAATCCATATTCCCCTTCGCCATTAGCACACAGAGGCTTCAAAACTGTTTCTTCATCTTATTCCTAAAAGAAGAATCTCTTCTTTCTGAGTGTGAACTACAGAACAGAAAAATGGCAACGCTGAGTAAGAAGTAAATGCTGTGGTGACCATTTCTACCAAACAGAAGGGCAGCCTGCCAAACTGCAAGGCATTAAAACACACAGAATACATATGTGTAATACACCACATCACATTAGAGTTTAAGAATTATCACGTCACTTGTGATGCAATACACAGGCAGTTACACAGGCTACAGACACATAATGAAAACAAATAATAGCAATATAAAATGTTCATCTGACTGGTGAAATCAATTTAAAATTCAATTAATCTGGCCATTCAAATTGAAAGAAAGAATAGGCATCTCTTGTTTGTAGTATCTGGCCTAAAGACACAAACAAGATACCTTCCTTAGATGTGAACCTGGGGCATCAATGATAAAATGTTGTCTCTATAGTGTTACTTCTTCTAAAAACGTTATGCGCCTTTGTCATTATGATGCTTATTAAAGGTAAAATATAATATAGTACTCATTCATTGCAACGTGTATAAATCTATGAACACATACACATGTTTGTATTCATATCTTTTTGGGGACTGTCCCTTCATTTCTATTTCCCTATTTCCAACAATGACAATGTTAATGCCTATGCAGGCCTATCCTAAATCAAACAAAATATGATACTTAAAAATACAAAAACGGTCCTCACAATGTCAAAATAATAGGTTTTTATCACATTGTGGACATACACACACACACACACACTAAGTCATGTTCCAGTTGAACAGAAAACTGCAGGTGAATAATTAACACAGTGTTCACTGTTAAGGCTCCAGAACAGATATGTTGATTATACTTATTATACTGTAACTGCCTGGGAGGAAATGTCTGCTCTTGCTGCTGGAATGAGGGACCCACAGAGTAAGAAGTGAAAAGGTTGATGCTGTATTATGCATACAGCAGATTTCTGATTTCATCAGATTTTACAATAAGTGTCTCCCCAGGTCCTCACCCCCCTCAGTCACCAGCCCTCTAGATTATTATTGTATTTTAAAGTTGACAGTTTATTTTAATTGTATAATTTTGGAATTTTGCACATTTTTAAATTTCAAATCTTTGTTTCTTTACACACTCATAGCACTTCAATACTATATTGTATTTTTGTACATGTACACTGTGTGTACACTGCTGTAGCCTTTTTGTAATTAATAAAGTACTACTATTGTTACTGCTTGTTATAAGTAAGAATTGGTGGGGTCTTCTAATAATGTGCAGATGAGAAGGTGAAAATGACAACAAAACAGGTAAAAGATAGATAATGATGATTTACATCATTTAATATTATAATATTTAATAATAATTTAATATAATAAATAAGCAGACTACATAGCCTGAATATGTGCAGAAAGAAAAATAATTCCTTCAGAGAAGAAGTGAGGTGGCAGGCAGTCTGAGGTGGATGAAGGCACAGAGTGCACAAGGAAGAGGGGACAGTACGCCTCACTTATCCATGGGCACAGAGTGCACAAGGAAGAGGGGACAGTACGCCTCACTTATCCATGGGCACAGAGTGCACAAGGAAGAGGGGACAGTACGCCTCACTTATCCATGGGCACAGAGTGCACAAGGAAGAGGGGACAGTACGCCTCACTTATCCATGGGCACAGAGTGCACAAGGAAGAGGGGACAGTACGCCTCACTTATCCATGGGCACAGAGTGCACAAGGAAGAGGGGACAGTACGCCTCACTTATCCATGGGCACAGAGTGCACAAGGAAGAGGGGACAGTACGCCTCACTTATCCATGGGCACAGAGTGCACAAGGAAGAGGGGACAGTACGCCTCACTTATCCATGCTAATCCACACAAGCCTCAGAGGACCTTGGCCATAGCAACTGCCAGAACAACTTACTCCAACTCCACAAGTAGTGCATGGTGACAGGTCTGTTTAAAGAACACAATGGGTGTTTAAAGTTGAAACAATGCGAAATATCTGCCATTTAATGTCAACTATGCAAAAACAAATGGCAAATACTAAATAAAAGCATCACAATTATCCATGCATAAAGGATCAAACTTCTATGTCTAATAGCACACGCCAACAAAAGCACAAAAAAAGACAAAAACAAAATTGGCCACAGTATGAAAATGGTGAAATAAAGCAACACAGACTCCAGCCTATCAAGAAAAAACACAATAAGAACTAATCCAGGACCTCAATGACATAGACGTAGATTTAGGGAGGGATGGGAGGGACATTTCCCCTTCAATGTTGAGAAGAGGAGGACTTTCCCCCTCAGTAATATCATATATAATATAATGCTTGGTTTCCAAGAAAAAACACATATGATAAATATATCAAATAATTTCATTTTTTTTCCTTCTAGTTTTCACCTAGATAACTCCTACCCTTTGTAAAAATGGTTTAGTCTAAACTCCTGCTCTGTGGTGCTTGTCCCAAAAGCAGGAAATCTATGAGCAAAGAAACAACAGACATAGCGAGTGGTGAGCAGAAAAGTGGAAAACTTAACTCATTGAAGGTATCATAACCAACAGTTAATCAAGAAAAAATGATGTGTTATGGTCCCTTACAAAAAAGTACTGTGGTATTGTCATCAAAGTAATAGCATAGCAGTACCACTATGGTAAAATCATTGTAATTTAGACACCTATATACCATGGTATACTACATAGTATTACAGTATGTGTTCACTTAAAATACAATGGAAATCTGTAAAACTTTTTGTATAGTACCATGGTAATATGTTTTTAAATATGCTATATTTTGGTAATACAAGCATATTTTTTCGATAGTATATTACCTAATGTTTACCATAGTATTGTAATGAGAAACCAATTAGCCACTTAATAATATGTTTCAATAAGTATTTTTTTTTCAAAACACATGTTTTGTCCTTATTTGAAATGCCATCCATCCATCCATCCATCCATCCATCCATCCATCCATCCATCATCCATCCATACTTATCCGGAGTGGGGTCACAGGGACAGCAATCTAAACAGGCATGCCCAGATCTCTCTCACACCAGCCACCTCCTTCAGCTCCACCAGGGGAATACCAAGGTGTTCCCAGGCCAGCCAAGACATATAATCTCTCCAGTGTATTCTGGGTCTGCACCGGGGCCTCCTCCCAGTTGGACATACCTGGAAAAACCTCTCCAGGGAGCCGTCCTGAAGACACCCTAGATAGATGCTCAAACCACCTCAACTGGCTCCTTTCGATACAGAGAAGCAGCGACTCTACTTTGAGCCCCTTCCAAATATCTGAGCTCCTCACTATATCGGAGCCCAGCCACCCTGCAGTGGAAACTCATTTCAGACAATTGTATCTGAAATCTCATTCTTTTGGCCACTATCCAGAGCTCATGACCATAGGTGAGGATAGGGAACTAGATCGACCAGTAATTTGAGAGCTTTGCCTTCTGGCTCAGCTGTCTCTTTTCCACAACAGAATGGTATTGTGTCCGCATTACAGCCAACAACAAACTTCGATTAACTCAGAAGTCTTATCACTGCATGGATTATGATCAGGCAGGCCATTCCTCCTAATCACACCCTTCCAGGTTTCACTGTCATTACCCACGTGAGCATTAAAGTCCCCCAGTATAACAATTGAGTCCCCAGAAGGGGTGCCTTCCAACATCCCCTCCAAAACCTCTGAACTGATGTTTGGCGCATACGCACAGGCAATAGTCAGAAGGTGGACCCCGACTTGAAGTTGAAGGCAGGCGACCTTCTTGTCAAACAGGGTGAACTCCAACGTTCTGGCACTGAACCGGGGGAATATAAATAGACCTCCCCCTACCTAGTGCCTCTGCCCATGGGGAACACCAGAATGCAATAGAGTCCAGCCTCTCCCCAGGAGTTTATTTCCAGAGTCCAAACCATGCGTTGAGTTGAGGTAAGTCTAACTATATCTTTTTTTTTCTTTTTCTCCCTTTGTCCTGTCCGGCAGCTTTAGCAGAATCATGGTCTGAAAGCACTGCTCTGCCAAACATGTTTGCTTTACCATGAGAGGCTCTATAAACTCTGTATAGGCCCCTCGTGTTGATCAATTTCTTTTTATTTTAATTTTATTTTATTTATTTATTTCATTTTTAACACATGTAAAATATTGCAGTGGGTGAGCTGGCCGAAGAGGAGGGACAGATTAGGAGGGGGGAAGGAAAAAGAAGGAAAAAGAAAAAAAAATTGAGAAAAAAGAAAAAAGAGTAAGTGAGAAACATGTTGAGTAGATAAATTCAGAAAGGAACAAACAAAGTTAAAGAGTGAAGAAAGTAACACAAGTAACAAGCAACAGTCTGGCTATATCTAATCGGTATCTCTCTACCTCCCGCACCAGCTCAGGCTCCTTTCCCATCATGTACCTACATTCAATTTACCTAGAGCCAGTTTTGTTAGTTGCCGATTAGTCTGTCGGGGCCTCTGCCTTCGACTGCCACCCAGTTTACATCCCCCACCCCCCCATCTGACCGCTATGGCTCCCTTTGCAGGTGGTGGGCCTACAGGATGGTGGACCCATGTTATTTCTTCGGCCTATGCCTGGCCGGGCCCCATAAGTGATACAGCCTTCAAGCTCTCACCCCAGGCCTGGCTCCAGGGCGAGGCCCCGGTCTCCCCAGTGTGGGTGGGGTAACATAGTCCTTCATTGTAATTGTCATGGGAGCCTGTTTGAATTGCACTTAGTCTGGTCACTCACCTAAGACCAATTTGCCTTGGGAGACCCTACCAGGAGCAATTGCCCCAGACAAAATAGCTCCTATGATGATGGAGGCACAAACCGCTCCACCATGATAAGGTGGGGAAAATAAAATGCAGCATCATAATTACTATTTGTGCGAGTTGCTTAGGTGAAATTCTCAGAGTCCATCACCAAACCCATTACAACTGAAATGATCGCAGTCCAATGTTTACAATACAGTTACTTTTTTTTTGTAAGAGCATTAACAGGTTGGAAATAAATACCATAGGACATAACTGAATACTATGGTATCAGAACAAAGTACTATAGTATAAAATAAAATACTAGGAACATATACCATATGTATATCATCATACCATACATGTAACATGCACAAAATAGAAACACACTGAAAGTACAATCCAGTACAACCATACTGACATGATAATTCCAAGGTAACTTTTAGTAAGGGGTGGAATTCAATCATCTATTATTATCAGTTTTCATAAAGAAAATTGTGTGAACTGCAACTAGCTTGATTAGTTAATAGCGGCACTGATAACACACCAGCATTCTCAATTCTCATCCCACTCTGTTTGCTGTCAGGGCATACGAGTAAGAAGCCCATCATAAAAACAGGACCAGACCTGGCATTTATTTTTAAAACACCACAATGTAAGTTATCCAGTTACCAGAAAATCAGAATCATTCAGTTCATAAACTAAGATAGCAGAAAGTCCCATTTATTGCTAAGAAGAGATTCAGTAAATGCCTTTTATTTACTTCTACAGGAAATTATCTCCTAGTCGCTATTTTATGTTTGTTTGTGATTGTGCTAGTGATTCTTTTTAGAAAGTCTCATGTGTATGTGAGAGAAGACAGGGTGCAGGAGAATGACAGGGGCATCATAGTGGACCCTGAGCTGAGGTCATTTTTCCAGTGCATGGCCAGACATTTGTGGTGGAATCCTGCAATTTCTGCATAAAGGGTTGCCAACTCTCATGCTTCAGGGGTGACACACTTTCAGACTTTCATGCTCACACAAGAAATCTTGTGACACATTTATAGTATTCCATTAAAAAGCTAAATCAAAAGCATAAGGGTACATAATGCAGAACATTAAAGTGATTAAACTGCCATATTAGTAAGCAGTCAGTGAAAATGGGAAAAAAATTATATCACTTTATGTATTGTACATGTCAGAGCAAGTTTACAAATAAAGAAAGAAAACTGCATACACTGCGATTACAGAATCGCTCTATAATGTGACATCACACCTCCGGCCCCGATATACCCGAGCCCCCCAATAAATCCTACACCCCCTGACTGCACTGTTCTTTTCTGCAGGATTTCCCTGGTCAAAGCAAATGTTTCTCTCCTCCACACACACTGGTGTGCTTCTGTGTAATCTGTCTCTGCTTTACCCTGGATGACTCCCTATCATGGCTGGACCCTTTCTTGTAACGCATATAATATAATCACAGTTACAGTATAGACAATACATGCAGAGATCAGGTCCCACCTACTGAAATTCCCTTTGGCTTTGCAAGTGTTTGGATTTAATTAAGTCATTGTCCACATAATAGAGGGTAAATCTGAAAAATTCCACGGCATACTCTAATAATAATAATAATAACAATAATAATAATTAGAGATGGGCCGATCCACATTTTTTACATTATGCTCCAATTCTGATACAATCTGCCGATACCAATATAGGTTCTGATACAAGAAATCTTTTTATTTTAATATTTTAATACAATAGATATAAGTATATCCATCCATCCATCCATCCATCCATTTTCCAAAC
The DNA here is from genome assembly GCF_023856365.1 of Brienomyrus brachyistius. Lineage (NCBI taxonomy): Eukaryota > Metazoa > Chordata > Actinopteri > Osteoglossiformes > Mormyridae > Brienomyrus > Brienomyrus brachyistius. The sequence continues at coordinate 1,653,787 of NW_026042306.1, read as the reverse complement.
CGCTTATCATACTGGGTCGCGGGGGGTCCGGAGCCTATCCCGGAAGCAATGGGCATGAGGCAAGGAACAACCCAGGACGGGGGGCCAGCCCATCGCAGGGCACACTCACACACCAGTCACTCACACATGCAGGGGAAACCGGAGTACCCGGAGGAAACCCCACGACGACATGGGGAGAACATGCAAACTCCACACACATAACCCAGGAGGAGACTTGAACCCGGGTCCCACAGGTGTGAGGCAACAGTGCTAACCACTGCCCCCATATAAGTATATATACTTTTATATATATATATAATATTTTTTATTATAATATATATAATATTTTTAAACAAATGAAAAAATGTACGCCAAAAAATCTTTATAGTATATACTATATAATTAGGCTACTAGAAACATTGGCCTACAGTACATAGCGTACCATTCCACCTTGTTTGTACAGCTTATTTTTGAGGCATTTCCAGTTCAATGTCAACCTTCACCTTCCAAGACAGAAAATGCCTCTAAAACACCCTGATATACCTGTCCAACCCAATGTTGATTTGAAACCTACACCCATGATATGCTATTCCTACTATATCCCAACATTTACACTTTCAGTACAATAGTCATGTCTTATTCTGGATACGTGCCACTTTTACTTTTTAGGTATCAGCACACAGGACACTAATATGCTTTGACGCCTATCAACTGTAACAGAAATCATATTCATTTTATTAATTCTAAATGAAAGACCTTCCTACACTCATATTACATATATTCAAATGGGCAATTTTTTATTGGTCTTTTAAAGGTCTTTAAGATTGACCCACACATCATAGTCTATCCCCAACAGCACAGGGAACACGGTAGGGGACACCCTGATGCATTCATAGTGAGATACTAACTAAGGAAGTGAGGGAGGGAATCATGAGCAAGAAAGCCATGTGCACAAAGAACATACAAATGGGACACCAATCACAGTCTGATTGTAGCAGACTCCAGTCCCCAGAAACCCTTGCAGGCACTTCCTGTTCCATTCCGTCATTTCCCTTGATTGTTTCACTGTGCCCAGCTGTGTCTTGTTCTCTTGCCAAATTTAGCCCTTTTCCTCGCAGCCCGTTTTTGTGAGATTGTCAGTGTTTTGTCTTGCACTTGAGTGGTTATTTTCATCCTGCCTTGCTGTATTTTGACCTGATTTTCTTCTTGTGTTTCTGATTCCGCCCAGCCCTTTTGCCTATTTCCTTTGTCTGCTTGTTTTTGACCATTGCTTGTCTTCTGAGTATACAAATGCCTTGTGCTTTGATACCTTTGACCACCTTGCATGCCAGTTTTGACCCTTGTCAGTCTTTTGACCATGCTCTTGTTTTTGTCTTTCATTGTACCAGCTTCAGTTCATGGCATTAAACTTGTGCATCATATGAGCAGTCTTTCCTTGTCTGCCTGTGACTCCACCTATTGGTGAGGACCATTAGCATACGTTACCTTAGAACAATTAGATTAATGCATAAGATACACTTAATTGGTTTATTTAACTCTTCCAGTAACTGAATGTTGACCATCTTCTACAAACTGCAGTAACTTTTGAAGATGAATAAATTGAATAAATAGTTGTGCTATAAAATCTGTCCCTTTTTCAAGCCAGTTTCCAGGCCACCTTTAAATTGCACAATTAAACAGATTACTCCTGTTCAAGAATGCATGCCTATGAGGAAAGGGCTTTTCATTTAAACAGTATACTGGGGTGTTTATTTAAATTACTGTAAAGCAGGTCAGCCAACATAATTTTAGATGAAAGGTAACACGATGATGATGGTTCTCAGTCGTTCTATACGTGTAAACATCAGACTGTGGAAATCCAATGGAAACTATAAAAGGGGGCTGTCACCTGTGATACTGGGTTCTCACCCATCTGATCCGCACTCCTTGCACTCACCAACATGTACAGTTTCTAGAAGTACTGGTGGATATTGCTGAACAAATGACTTTGTCTTGCCTGACAGCTGAACTCACATTCTGAATGGGTAAAAGGAAAGCCCAATATGAGCAAAGAGTAACAAAGGTAAAAAGAGAGGTCAATTTGAGTAAACTTCAATTTTATTTCAGTGATATTCTAAGTAACAGGCTCGGGGAGATGACATAATGTGAAAAAACATGTTTTTGATCGAGCGCTGTTCACAAACGCAGAACTTTAAAAGAGCATGTAAAAATATAGACACACTACTGTGTTGGAATCGTTAGCACAGATTCGAGTCCCCATTTCTGCTGGATCACACCATATATCAACATGGAGGCCCCCTTGTTACTTTGCATTCTATTTATTATCTTCTTATTCCAGGAGTGTAAACACATATTATAATTTTTAAATTTTAGATGTAGGCTCCCTTATCCAAAGGAGCACCATATTTCTTTTGGAGAGAAACCTGGACCAGAGCAATTGGGGTTATAGGCCTTGCTCTGAGGTCCAATGGTTAAAATTGCTCTGCTGACCTGAGAATTTGAGCTGGAAATCTTCCGATCATGGACATAGCGCACCAAATCACTAAGACATGCCACAACCATACGTCTGATGTCCCACTGAAGTACAGTACCAGGTGGCTCCTTTGCGTACTGACATTGGACAGATCTCCATCAGCACAGGGAGCTGACCTAAGACACTGAACTCACCTCCCTACTGTGCAGCCTCCAGACAAACTACAATATGGCTTAACTCTGCTCTTCTGTCATCTTTCAGCACACATGTTATAGGGGGATGCAGAGTGCTATTTGTTTTTCACTATTATTTATCACATTCCAATGTTTTAGTCTCTGCTGTCTTTGTTTTCCAGGTTATTCAATCCATCAGGAGTCAACATCTCCTTTCACCTCTTGACTGACTTCTTTGCTCGCACCACACAATTTGCTTACAGTACACAGAATGCAAAATAAACCACATTAAACAGAGATTTAAACTCCAAACAAATAAACAGACCCACTTCTGTGACACAAGGAAGAAATAATTTGTAAACTCCCAATACCACAATGTCTAGGTTCCCCAATTCTTAGTACACCAATTCCCCAGTTTCTCTCAGTCCACAATTCCTCTAGCACCCCAGTCTCAGAGTCTCTCAATTCTCAAATTCCATAGTACCTTGGTCCAATAAAAAATTATTCAAAGCCGCGCCCACATTAAGCCAAGCTTCCAAACAGGCACGCCCAGACATTTCCTGCCACACCTCTACCACATCTAGAACATCAACCAGTTTAATTAGTATTGTATAAAACCTTGATTTCAGACTCTGCAGTCCTGAGTGTCTCACACATTGAGTGCTCCTTTAATGATCTGCCATTCATGAATGTCTCTCTTGCCTGCTTTACTTGTTTTCTTGCTCTTTCCTGGCTTGCAAGGCTTCAAATCCCATGGCCAACAATGCACTTTTAAGAAGAGCCCATACCCCTGGCTGCTGCAGGATGCTGACTGACCCTGCTCTCTGACCCTGAGATTGTGTCCCAGAAGGTCATGTGTATGATGGCCTCAGGGATACTGTATAACTTGTGGATTGTAAAACACACCATGTAACAATTTAAGTTATTACTAAAATGTACAAAGCATTGCTTTAAAAAATCTTGAAATAATATTGCCCCCTAAATCTGCTCTTTTTTCCTATGCCGTCTTCCAGTCATGTTGAAGCTTTTTTTAAAAATCTGAAAGTTATTTGTTTTTTCCAGAAAGTATTTAATAGACTCAGAAAACCAGCAGGTATATTTGAAATATAACACTCTTTTCAGTAGGTATTGCTGTCAGTAATTGTCATTCCCACATGGGCAGCCTGCAGATGAGGTCAGTATTGAATCATGGACGTGTGCAACTGAACCTGAATGGTTCTGTTCTAATGCCCACATGGTGCCACCCATCATCCTACATATTGACTCCAGGGCATAACATGCACTCTTCAGATTCTGAGTATAAAACTTGCTGATTCAGTTGTGGATTCCGAAAACTTCTACACACTTATTTCTAGCAGTTGACTTTGAAACTGAGGAAGGGCCATTCTGTTTGGGAAGCTGGAGGCTTGGCTATCCCAGTTGTTCAGTTCTCTGGGCCCAGTTGTTCAAAAGTAATCCAATGGGATTTCAGATTGGATTGAGTCTTGAGAACTGGTTGTTCAAAGTGAGTTCCAATCTCAGTTTTAATCTGGTTCAAACCTTCACTTTGTGTTGTTCAAAAGATTGTGTTTGAATTGGGATAGTTTGATCCAAAAACTCTGGATAACCCTGATCCCAACACAAGGTTGGATTCAGTGCGGATTTATGGCACAAAAAAAAACTTGAAAATTTATCACAAAAGCAATGTTTGGTGATGATATACACATTTATTTATATTTTGTACAATTGTTGAACTAGGACAGCGGCAGTGAAAATGAAGTAGGAAATAAGACATGAAGCCTTTCTGTATAGTCAAGAGAAAAAAAATCCCTGTGAGATATCTGCATTCAAACAAAATCTCAAAGCTCAAAACAAAATGCTCTACTGTCCATTGTATTTTAATGAAAATTACAATAATTACTATTACTCAATTCATCAGTCAGAAGTAATGTCTTACAATTGCATCCCTGACTGCATGTAAAGTCTGTCCATTATTTGGAGAAAACACTGGAGGTTGCTCTGGTTGCTCTTCATCAAGCTCAAGTCCATCATATACACCATAAAGAGGAACGTTACTCATGGTGGTGATGATATGCAAGACAATACAGGTTAGTATTATATGGCATGCCACCTTGAGCTCCACCCGCAAGTAGTTAAGGCATACAAAGCACCTCTTCAGTATTCAATTTAAACACTCAGTTGTGCATCTTGTTTTACAATGTGCAGAGTAGAAGCCTGCCTGCTTAGGTGTGTTTGCAACTATAAAAGGGGTCACCAGCCATGGTAGGAGTGGGTAAGCACTGTCTCCCAGTATTATGCCATTTGGTCAGTTGGACTGAAGCTCTCTGCATAGTGTGCTCTTCCTCAAGATATGTGCATCATGGACAGACCCTGGCCACTTCACAACACAGTTTGTGATGATGAGGTCAACGTTGCCCACAAGTTGGATATTGATGCTGTGTCTCCCCGTTCGGTTCACATACTGCAACTCCCTTTCATGATGTGCTTGAATATGCATAGGAGTGCAATCAATAACACCGATAGTATTAGGCATGTTTCCCAAAACAAAAAAAAATTACACTCAGTTTGAACCATCTGGTCATCCTTGAAATTTCATGATATGAAGATGTCTTCATTTTCACAGTGTCCCCAAAACAGTGTTGTCCCTGACACAGTGAGTCCCCGACACAGAGCTGTCCCTAATACAGTGAAGCTTCTGAAACCATGACACAGTGCTGTCCCTGACACAGAGCTGTCCCTGACATAGTGCAGCTCCTGAAACCATGACACAGTGCTGTCCCTGAAACCCCAACACAGAGCTGTCCCCAGCACAGTGTAGTCCCTGACACAGAGTTATCACTGACACAGTGCCGTCCCTGATACAGTGCTGTGAGAGTGCTATTTCTGACACAGTGCTGTGATAGGGTGCTGTCTCCGACAAAGTGCTGTCACTGACACAGTACTGTCCCCGACACAATGCTGTGATACAGTGATTCCCCAATACAGTGCTGTCCCTGACACAATGCTATCCGCAACACAGTTCTGTGGCAATGTGCTGTCCGCAGTACATAATGTAAAACTTATGGCTTACACATGCACATGAAAGTGTGTGCTGTACATTGTAAGAACTGTGTTGCACCTTACCTTGATAATCTCCTGTGACCCCAAAATAACAATTAGCTTGCCTGTCCAAGAAGCTTCTCCAGGATAATCCTGTTACTGATCTGCTCCTCCATTTCAGACCTCCCTTATTCTTTCTCCAGGTGTGATATTGACGGGGTGAAATTATTTCACTCTATGACTACAGTTGCTCTTTTCATGCATCATTAAAACATTCAGTTACTGAGTTTATGCATGTCACTGAATGCCAAGAATGTACACAATAAATTAAAACTAATGACTTTCTAATGACCTTTGTGTCATGTTGCAGGTTAATGTATCCAAAAATAAGTGTCATTTCCTTGATTTAAAAAAAATCTGATTCTGGACAAATGCATCGAATGTGAACTCTGTATCCAGTACGTTAAAAAAAAAAAAAAAAAAACATTAAACACTTCCTATCACATTATGCTCCCTTACTGTCACTGATGTACAAAACATGTGGTAAGATTTTAATGAGAACTAAAGAATTACATATATTTTTATAAGGGAGGGGGGTAATTCCAGACAGCAAAGCGTACAATGTAGCTCTCTCAAAATGTCACTCCATTACAGGGTACAGATAGATTATGGACAAATCAAAGACATATATTCACCTTATTACATGTCTTTGAACGGTGGTGGTTGAACCAACCAGGAGGTACAAGCTGACAGCATAACCAACTGAAGTACTGCACCACCTTCATTTTGTGCTACAGAGCACCCAGATTAACTAGGATACACACAACGCCTTAATATGTAACATAATTGACTGGGGTCAAATCACTGTGCAGATTGTGAAATGTCATCATCAGGACCCTGCACTGGATGAGGAATTATGAAGGCAAGAATATTTACAGACTGTGATTTCTTATGCGTCCCATCAATACTGAATCAAAGAGCAGGTTCAAAACATTTTAACTTTTTGAAAATTTCTATAATGTGTCATTATTTTAATTTTCATGGATGACTGAAATGTTTTACAGCTCAGTAAATTAAACTAAAAGTAAAATAAATCTTCCTACAGCAGAACAGAAAAAATGTACAAGGGTAGGAAGGTTCATCATTGCGAATTATTTTGTGATGAATACAGTTCTGTCACGGACCAACCCCGGGGATCCCCTAGTGACATCAGAAGGGCCACACCCCCTTTTAATATGGGACTGACTGAGTTCTCCATAGGACTTTCTCATATCGCTGAGTCCCGATTCGGGTCCCCTCCAGGAAGTGCACCATGTCTTTCCCTGCCAGGGCAATACAATGGAAATCCGGGATCCTGCAGGTCGTTTCTTTCCCAGTGCTCCATGGTTTTCAAGCTTCAGCCTGCCTTTCCTACCAAACGATCCCGTGTAGCCTTTGCACATGTTCAGCTTGGGAGTGGTCGGTTGCAGCCTGGGATTCTGGTGCTGCCTTTTTGCTCCGCAAAATTAGGGTTGATACCCAGATTCACCAGCACTGGAGAGAATGACGCGTAAGGGAGGAACAACCCCAGACACAAGAATTTTTTCCTGTTAACCCCTCGGAGTCCGCACCTAAGCCGATGCAGGTTAATCGTACCAAGCTAACTCGGCAATAAAGGCGGATAACGTCTTGGGCCTGTCTGTATTGTGGCCAAGTCAGACATTTCATTGCCATGTGTCCAGTAAAAGGTCATATGCACCATTGAGGAGGAGGGCACTTGTGGGTGTAGTTCCAGCATATCCCTCCTTGGCTCATCGCAACCGTCTTCAGGCAACCGTTTTGTGGGTGTCCAACACGCAACCTCTGATGGCTCTCATTGACTCAGAAGCTGACAGGAGTTTTATTGATGCAACGCTCGTCCGCCAGTGGGGAATTCCCATGACTCAGGGACAGACACCTCTGGAAGTTCATGCCCTCAATGGGCACAAGATGGCCATGGTTAGCCACATTACTTCCCCGATTTTCTCCGTTTCTGTGGTAATCATGTGGAGCTCATATCGTTATATGTTATTGAGTCACCTCAGGCACCCCTTCACTTGGCGCACACGTGGTTATAGCAGCATAACTCTCAGATTGACTGGTCATGAGGTACCATTACGGGGTGGTCTCCATCATGCCTCTCACAGTGTCTGTCTGCCCCTGAGTCCACCTGAGTCCCTCATGGAGGAAGATTACCTGGACCTGTCCACCGTTCCCCCAGAATACCTCGATTTGAAGCTGGTGTTCAATAAGTCCTGTGCCTCTCCCCTTCCACCTCACCACTCCTCTGATTGTACAATCGAGTTGTTACCAGGTACAAGTCCTCCCAGGGGGGCATCTGTATTCCCTCTCAGCACTCAAGAGAAAGGCTATGGAGGATTACATTCGTGGAGCGTTAGCAGCAGGCCTTATCTGTCCTTCCTCGTCCCTTGTTTTTCTTTGTAAACAAGACAGATGGGTCATTTCATCCCTGTATCGACTATCGAGGACTCAACGAGGTAACTGTGAAGAACCAGTATCCGCTTTCATTAATCTCATCAGTTTTTGACCTTCTTCAGGGGGCTCGGATTTTCACCAAATTGGATCTACGGAAGTTTGAGAGGGTAGATGGCATGAAGGAACTGGCCCCCATCCTTCATATGACTTGTTTCGTGGGAGCAGTGTCCTGGGGACTCGAGGAGACGGTCCATGCATGCCAACATTTTGTTCAGCCTACAGAGGGAGTTACGGATCATGGATGCTCCAGTGAGGACATTCCTATCTTTTAGCTTCTCAAGCTGGGGTTCATCGAACCAGGGCCTTGCTTGCTGGTGGCCTTCCATGCTAGGCGACATTCGCAGCTATATTGCCACTTGTCCCACCTGTGCCAGGAGCAAGAGTTCTTCCCAGGCCTCAAAGGGTCTGTTACAGCCCCTTCCTGTTCCCCGTTGCCCCTGGTCCCATGTGGGTCTGGATTTTGTTACAGGTCTTCCTCTGTCCCGAGGGTTTACAGTGGTGCTGACAATTGTGGATAGTTTTTCTAAGGCTGTGCATTTTGTCCCAATTTTGAAATTCCCTTCTACTAAGGAGATGGTGAAGCTTTTCATCGACTTTGTCTTCAGCCTCCATGGATTACCACGCAAAGTGGTTTTTGACAGTGGGCCACAATTCATCTTCCACTTCTGGTGGGAGTTTTGTAAATTGATCGGAGCTTCTGAAAGCCTTTCCTCCAATTTTCATCCACAGACAAATGGTCAGAACAAGAGGGCCAGTCAAGACCTGGAGAACATGCTGCACTGTCTAGCATCTCACATGCAGAAGTCCTGGAGTGAATTTCTCCCTTGCTATGCCCATAACTCTCTGCCTGTTGCTTCCACAGGGTTGTCTCCTTTTCAGTGTTGCCTGGGCTATCAACCATTGCTGTTTCCTGTGTTGGAGGAGGAGGTGTTGGTCCCGTCAGTTCATCAGTTTCTTCGTCAATATCGGTGAACCTGTAGGTTGGCAAGATCCGCATTATTGCAATCCTGTGTCCACATGGAGAAGTATGCCAATCGGCATCATCCTCGGGCGCCCCCCCTTCACGTGGGTCAGAGGGTTTGGCTGGAGTCTTCCCCCTCCATGTGTCTTCTCATAAACTAGCTCCTCGATTCGTAGGTCCTTTCCCCATTGCCAAGATTCGCCTTCGTCTACCAGCTTCCATGCAACGGATCCATCCTACCTTTCACGTTTCTTTCCTCAAACCCCATGCGATCAGTCCCCCGGCCTCTCTTGCTGTGTCTCCCCCCCGCCTAGGCTGATTGATGGAGGTGAGGCGTACAGTGTCCATCATATATCGGATGTTCGTCGCAGGGCTCAGGGTCTGCAGTATCTCGTGTACTGGGAGGGTTATGGTCCAGAGGAACACTCCTGGATTCTGGCTAGGTTTATCCTGGATCCTTCTCTCATTGCTGACCTCTGTCGCAGGTGTTTCGAGGTGGCCGGGTCTACCTCCGGGTGGCGGTCTTTGGAGGGGGGTACTGTCACGCATCAATCCCGAGGATCCCCTAATGACGTCAGAAGGACCACACCCCCGGGGAGATCCCGACGAGGATTACCTTTCTCAGAAGTGGAAACTGCCCAATTACGTGCTTCTCAACCAGCTTGTCTGGTTTTCCCAGTTCTTGGGCAGTCTGATCTCTCAGCAGATTCGTAGAATTTTAATCATTTATACCTATTTTAGTTTGCCTGATCGGAAACTCCGATGTGAGATCTTCATGGCTAGTCCTGAGTTCAAGCATTTATTTCTGCCTGGTTACCTGCATCCAGTTTTCACCCCCAGACTCCGAAGTTTGCCTGCCCCCTCTGATTTCTGATGCTCATCGCCCGACTCCTGCCTGTCCACCGACCACCGAATACCTGCCTAAGCCCTCTGATCTCCGACGCACATCAACCGACCCCCGCCTGTTTCTTGTCTGTCGACTTGGAAGTAGCGATGAGAGTTTTTTTTCGCCCTTGCAAAAAATAAAGCCACTCCTCGCTCCTGATTCCACACAGGTGTCTTTTCTTCTCCGTATCCTTAACAAGTTCTTCAGGTTTAGCATTATTTCAGAGTTGTTATATTATTAAAAGTGAAAAAAAGTTTATAAATGAAGCACATTCTTCATTCCAGAATATATTTCCTAAAACACTGCCAATACAATACTTCATCCATCTTTCAAACACCTACCCTGTACAGGGTCAAGGGGGCCTGTGTTGGGCAGCAAAGGGTACAAGCTCCGGGAAGTGCCCTGAACAGAACAACAATCTACAGCATGGCAATTCAGAAATTCAAACTTGCATAAGATGTTGTTGCTCTGTGGAAGAAATGCAGATGCAACACGGGCTGGTAACATTCGAGCCTGCAACCATGCAAATGTGAGGCAATAGTGCTGGCCAAATTTATTCTTTTAAAAACCCAGAATTCCACTTAAAATGAAGTATTCATAACTTCATATTTAAATATCTTTAAATTGCTCACAGTAGCAAATGCATTTATTAGGCTAAACAGACAGAAACACATAAATACAAAAAACACTTCTAAGAATAAGCATTGTCGGAAGGCCTACTGATGCAATCATGCACACTGCACTTAGTTAAAAAAAATATTTAAAAAACAATTAACAATAAATCTAACTAAAACGGTAAGTTATTTTTGGGGTAAGCATGCATTTCAATTTTATTTTAATGACCGTAAGAAGATGCTTTGTTTTGTTTTGATGGGCCGAATGGCCTCCTCTCATTTGTATAGTTCTTATGTTCTTATGTTATATACCATCTTTAGCAGGCCATGTAAAAAAGCAGCTAAAAGCAATGTGTGGAGATTTTATCATGATTATCATGAGACTTCCAGCTGGTATGGGGATAACTCAAACATAATCTAGCTCAGGGGGAGGCAGTCCCGATCCTGGAGTGCCAGTATCCAGCAGGTTTTCCATTCTACCTGATGACTTACTGAGATCAGGTGTGGTTCAACAGAGAACAAATAGAAAACTAGCACTCCAGTTCAGAGTTGCCTACCCCTGATCTAACAGACCACATGCAGTAATTAAACCTATATGTGAAACTATCCCTTACACTTAGATACTAATGTGCTAGGATGTATTGGAAAGTTGTGTATATCTAAAAAAATCAGGTGCTACAATATTTACAATTCACATGTAGGCCTTTTTACACTATTGACTTTTTAAAACAATTTAATACTGTTATCAATAAATCACCCATCCATCTTCAAACCACATATCCTGGTCAGGGTCACAGGGGACTGAAGCATGTCTCAGGTAGTATAGGGGACGCAGCTGGAGACACTGGGTGGGATGCCAGTCCATCACAGGGCACATGCACATTCACAAGCACATAATAACTGCATGTCTTTGTACTGCAGGAGGACGCCATGGTATCCAGGGACACAGGGAGAACATGCAAAGTTCACACAGACACAAAGTGGATGTGAGATTCCAAATATGGTTACCCATGGAACCACAGTACCACGCTCTGTAAGTCATAGCAGTCAATAACAGCAATTAGAAAAAAATGTTACTGAAGTACTGGTAAAGGCAGTAAGATCACTGCTGTTTTTATTGTATAGCACATTATGGTAGCTGAATGGGTGAACAATGGTCAGGTTGTGGGTTTGAATCCAGGCCCCTGCATGATATATATTACATTTGCATATAGTCTAGGATTGTTTGTCTTTTCTCTCTGATTTCAGCTGGTGGTTTACATGTATTTTTGTGTAAATGTCACACTGTTTCTGTGTGAGTGTGCCCAAGGATTGCCTGATACATAATACGTTGTAATTATGTTTATTTTATTTTAGGCCTATGTAGTTTTTATCGAACATTACTCCTTCAAAATTACAAAACTGCAAACTGCCCCAATAAAGGGAATTTAACTCTTAACCATTAACAGCACATTGAAAATGCATATGTACAACAACAGTCATACGTCAAACAAAACGTAGGGAGGTTTCACATTTATTCGTCATACATTTACGTTTACTTGTAAATGTGGGGTAAAATGACTCACAGCTAGAATATTGTGAACTGTTATTTAATTAAGTAATTATTTCAAATATTTAATTAATACAGCTGGTAAAATATGCGAATAAACGATACATTTAGAGGGTTGGCTACCTTTGTCGTCTACATACTGACATACACAGATAAACAGTCATATTTTAATTCATTTTTTAGAACAATGTCCTTAAGGAGCAAAGTCTGGGTTTATGCATTCGCGAGTGCTAATAGGATACACCGAGTAGAGTTTCGCCTCCCCCCCCCCCCTTCTGCCTTTTAATGTAATAGCCGAATGCTATTAAAGTGTGAGAAATTTTGCGCATTTTATAGAAATAAGTCGAACGCAAGGCATTTTTTACCAAGGGTATGGCCTTTCACTATTTAAATCACCCAGTCATAATTTATTATTATTATTATTGTTATTATTATTATTATCGTTACGTATACAAGAACATAATAACGATCATTGTCACAATCACGTTCAGCCAATACGGCCATTTCATCATTTGCTTTCGCCGGTAACCGGATGCGATGCTGCGGCCACGGCGGTCCTCCCCTTCAAGTACGATCTTGCGGCACCCCTCGACTTATTATATCCATGTCACATTTTATCGTATAATCATCATCATCATCATCATCATCATCATCATAATCACTTATGTACGTGTTACAAATACAAACACAAGCGGAGGTTTAAACAATAAGGGATGACAAACCACTAGGGAAGACTAAGGTAATCGGTATAGAGGGGTATAAAACAGACTGAATATTATAATGAAGTAATGGAAGACGTATGTATCGTTATTGTCAGTGCCGCAGGAAACCCACCGCGCCGTATTAAACCGCTGTTCACCAAAAGCGATCACACTGCTGCATTGGCCGGATCGCATCCTTGTTAGTAACTGCGTCTTTCAATCCCTCTAATATGCGCACATTGAAGAAATATATTTTGAATGACAAGAATATAAAAATAAGTAAAACAAATGATCTATTTAGCAGCGTAAAGCACGAAAGACAATAAATCTGCCAGCATTTAGGCACCTTGCATTGTGAAATACCATACGGTCTGATAATTTTGCATGGTGTGTCAGACGAAACAAATGCCGCTTACCTCATTCTTCCCTTTTTCTCTTGTAAGACTGAGAAAAATCCGTTGATTGGTATTTATTTGAAGGCTCCACTGGGCAGCTATAACAAAGAGAAATCTCAGTCTGGTACTTATAATTTGATATTTTGTATATTAGGCCAGCCAGGCAGCGTAAGCAATGTCAATGTGTTGCTGATGCTGACGAGTGACGCCTGGGAAAAGCTACAGACTTCAAATTGCAAATGTTTTCTCTTAACCTTTTTGCGGACTACCATTCCCCTCTAGTTATTTTCCGCGTATCCCCTGTCCTATGTTGATGCATCGATGTCTGCTGTTGCTGTAAAATGGCACGGCGTCGCGTCTAACAGTTGTCCTTTAGTTGCCATCTTCCGTTCTTTTTCCTGCAGGGTTTACAGAGAAAGGGGGATGAGAGGTGGACACAACCTTACGATGCTGTGCTGCCCACTTGCGACAGCACCGCCCTACAATACAGCGGTCATGGGTAAAAGGGGAGCGCACATGTCCGCCCGCTGTCTGACTCAGGCTTAACAAACTGCCTGTAATATTGTTTTAAGGGTTAAATGTGCATTAAAAAAACGGTTTTTCCATGCGATTTTTGCAATGCAAAAGCATTCGAATACGCAGCTAACAATTTTTGGTCCCGAGAATTTTCGTGGAATGTTATTTTATAGTTAAGGGAGCGATCCCTGAAGGTTTGTTTGGGAGTCCTATGGTTTGCCTGGAAATTTATACGTTAATTTTGCTTGCATCTTTTGGTTTATGGATCATTCTCCTAAAGTTTGGATTGCGAAAACCTTTGCATAACCTTTGGGCACCATTCCTGTTTGGTTGTATTAATGTTCCCTTAACCAATGCTATACAAGAACACTTTGGAAAACCTCCTGGCAACGTTCCAGTTAGGTTCCCTAGCGTTATAGAAACGTTCATGTAATGTTAGAGGTCTCAAAACATTTGGAGAACGTTATGAGAAGGTTTTTGTAAAATAACCATAGGAGAACCATAGCCTAACATTAGTTGACTGGTAAATTTGGATTGTGACTTTAAACATTTACCTTGTTTGTTTTGCAAGAAATTACAATAAAAATATATTCATAATAACTGGACTGTTTTAGTGCAATAAATTAGCCGTACATAACATTTAAACAAGGTCTGTCAGTCAGCTTCACTGAGTGAAGTTTGTGGAGAGATGAGGGCCTGAAAATTGCTTATTAAGTTTGTGAGCTGCGAAAAGCAATTGTGGATTTTAAAAATATATAATGCACTTACTTTTTATGTATGTATTATTATATTAATCAATTATCTGTAACTGTTTGTCCTATTCAGGGTCATGGGGGTCTGCAGCCTATGTGAACAAGGCAGGGAACAGCCTAGGACAGTTCTAACCCATTGCAGGGTACACTCATATACACTGCAGTCACAGAGGCAATGTGGTAACTTCAGTTAAGCATGTTTTCAGATTATGAGGGGAAACCCATGAACTTGGAGGAAACCCCACAATGACACGGGGAGAACATGCAATCCCCATGTACATGGAACCTTGGCAGAGACTCAAACCCTGTTCTCAGAGGGGTGAGGCAACAGTGCTAACCATTGCATTGCTATGGCACCCCATGCAGGTGTTCTATAACCATTTTATTCTTACAAGGTACAATACTATTATTTGAAAAAAAGAATCTTTAGTTATTTATGCTCATTGCAAGAAAGCACTGGATGAGTGGTTGGCAGATGGACTGCTGGATCAAGTTTTGTTACTTTTGTGGACTATTTAATGTGCCTTCTTTTTTCTCTTGTATTGGTTTTTAGGCAGCTGTACAGTTTCCTTCAAACCCCTTTTTTGCTGGGCACCAGAGAATTGGCAGACAGCTTGTTACCCTAACTTTGCCTAAGTTCTGCTGTTTCCCTACAACTGTTTCCTGTCTAGTGTTTATCTCATAGTGACTATTCTATTCACATTATTTTTCAACATGCTGTTAGTTCTTTTAAACAGGGGTGAATTCTTGTTAATAAGTTAACATACATAAGTTAATATATCAACTTATATAATATTAGTACATACTAGATATTGTATGGTGTATATATTACACGTGTGTTGTACCTGTTGTTGTGTGTTGTTTTAAATAGATTAGTTGTTTACATACCACAGTACATGGCATTGAAATGCCTCCTCTGCCTTTAACCCATATGTGACATAGGGGGCAACTAATTCAGCACACAGGGAACAGTGCTTGGGGGTGGTACATTGTTGAGGGTACCATAGCACTACTTTGCTGGTTGGGATTGAAACCAACAATCTTTTGATTACAAGTGCATTTCCCTAACCATTAGGCTACGACTTCCCCACTTGTTCGCCTATTATATTAATTATGTTGCATTTATTATATGTACAGGTGACTATTCCCTCTGTTAGACGCTGCCTAAGTCTGCAAGAAGGAATGCAAGTTCATTGTACTTATACCTGTACTTGTACAAATGCCAGTAATTTTCTGAATCTTGAATTTCAGGTGGCTTAGCCAGAGACAGGCCAAGTCTTCCAGGGGGGTATTCCATTAATGTAGCTAAAGGAAGCCAAGACTCAAACTAGCAGCAATCTCTAAATATGGCCACAAGTCGTTCCACTAATGCAGTTCAGCTTTAACTAATCAAGACTCATGCAAGACAAACTTGCATAGCCTCACTTTGTCTCACTTAGTTAAGCGTTGTCTCAGGTGTGCGCACTGTTAACTTTGTCCGGAGCAGACTTGTTCACCCCAAGTTACCATGGTAGCTCAGCGGGGATTCATTTAAGACACGTTGATGGAACGGAACTCCCACTTAAATGAGCCAGACTTGTCAAAATAAGTCAGACTTTCCTTTAATCCTACTTTGTGGAATACCCCCCAGCTCCATTTTTAAATGGATTGTTTATTGTTTATTTAATATGATTATGTCATCATTATGTTTTGGTGCCAAGTGGACATGGGACATGTATCTAAGTCGCTGGTTACCAGAACTGGCAGATGTACCTCTTCTCCAGGTGTTCGAGGCTCTACCCATGGTAACATGTTACCTGTCAAAATGATCACACTTATCAAGGGTGTAGTGGAGGATGGATATATGAGCAGATATGAATAGTATCACTCAGGGCCAATTGTGATTCAGAACTGAAAACCTGTAATGAATCAGAGAATCTAGTCTCTGTCTGTCCTAATCTAATGTAAACAGGCTATTTGAATGTTACGGCAACATATAACCACATCCTAGTTACAATAATAATGATAATTAAAAGTGTCTTCCAGAAAATCTTTTATTCAGAAATACCTTATAAGATGCAAACTTCTGTATTTGTTTATGGATATGTAGAGGTATTTGATGCATTCAATTCAGTAATTAATAATACAAAAGCAGACTAAAATAATCCAGCTGCAATTTCTGGTCTTAACTTCTCCGCAAAGATCTTCACTATGATGTGCTTCGGGTTGTGAGCACAAATTCAGTTCAATTCTATTTGATTCGGTTCAATTCAGTTTTATTTGTATAGTGCATTTTCAAAACATTATAGTGTCTCAAAGCCCAAAGCCCCCAGTGAGTAATGTAGAGGCCACAGTGGCAAGGGAAAACTCCCTAGAACCTTCAGAGGAACCAGACTCAAAGAGGGAGCCCATCCTCCAGAGGCCAACAGAGGAAGTCAAATGGGCAAGATGGCAATTCACACTGTCCCACTTTTAACATTTGAGTCTCAAGCAGGCGGCAGACAGGTGATGGCAGGCAGCTCCTGGTGCTGCTTCAGATGGCAGGATGAACAGTGGTATAACAGCAGGGTATTCAGGAGAGACATCACAGGCAGAAGGGTGAGCAGGCTGGAATGACCCACAAGTAATGGAGACGTTGCAGGCAGCAGGGTAGGCAGACTATCTTGATAATTTGGTGTCGCCAAGCAGCACACCCCAGGAGGAGTAGGAAAAATAAAATGTGCAATTAGCCAAAGTAGGGGATATCAGTGCAATCAGATAAGCAGTGCAATCAGTTAGGTGATGTAAGTTCCGGCAGATAAGTAGGAGGGACAGACAAGTGGGAATGCCCCTGAAACATCAGCACTCCAATTCCACAAGGGAGTGTGATGCTAGATTGACAGCACTGACAGTTCAGTTCATCCAGAGCCAATGGCACCAATCCCCACCCAACTCTACACCTCACACTATAGGTCTAACTGGGAGTGAGGAGTTAGCTAGAGCTAGAACTAGTGTCCCTATACGATAAACTAAACAGGTGTGTTTTTAGTCTAGTCTTGAATATTGAGAGTGAGCCTGAAACCCGCACATCCGGTGGAAGACCATTCCACAGCTGAGGAGCTCTGTAGGAGAAAGCTCTGTAGCCTGCCGTAGCTCTTTCTACCTTAGGCACTAACAGATATCCCATGGCTTGAGAGCAAAGCAAGCGTGGAGGGTTGTATGTGGTCAGCAGATCACTAAGGTATTCTGGTGCAAGGCCATTCAGTGCTTTATAGGTTAATAGCAGTATTTTATAGTCAATTCGAGACTTAACTGGCAGCCAATGAAGAGACCGGTGTAATACAATCAAATTTTTTAATGTTTGTTAGAACTCTGGCTGCAGCATTCTGTACCAACTGAAGTTTATGCAAGGAACCAGACGGGCAACCCGATAGGAGGGCATTACAGTAGTCCAGTCTGGAAGTTATAAAGGCATGTATTAGTTTTTCTGTATCATGAAAGAAGAACATCTTCCAAGGCTTGGCTATGTTCCATAGATGGTAGAATGCTGTTCTAGTAATACTTCATATATATGTGAGCATCAAAGCGTAGATCATACACCTACATGTACAAAGTCAAGAGTCGCAGTAAATTTTGCTGTTAAAGGATCACTGTCATTCTCCATGCGAATTTTAAAATTGCCAACAACCACGGCTTTGTTAGTAGACCACCAGGTTTGTTGTGAAATCTGCTTCACATTACTGTACGGACCAGGCGGTCAATGATGACTGGAGGTGAAGGACTACAAAACTTCTAATGCTATAGCCACTTTTTTCAGACACTTCTAGGATAGACTGAAATATTGCAGTAACACCACGACCTTTGCGATTTGGTTGACTGTTATGCTTTTACAGATGTGGACAAATTCGTTGGTACCAACGAATTTGTCCACATCTGTCCACTTTCAGACAGGTGCTTTTAATTGAATCACTTTTCAGGAAAAATAAAGCATTGTTTTAATGAGCTGTAAGGGTACCAACAAATTTGTTCACGTCTGTAACTATTCAGCTGGAGTAGCTTCATTTAGTGTTAATGTCATGCCCTGCTCGTCCTACCCTCTCGTCGGCCACACCCCCTCATCTACCCCATGTGGATTCCCCATGTTCACCAGCTGTTTCTCGTTGTTGCGATTAGTTCAGAGTATTTAAGTCCACGTCAGAGTATTTTTCCCCAGGCCTGTCATTGACTTTACGTGTGTTTTGCATTGTGTCACCCCATTAATAATTCCTTTTTTCGTATCCACAGCTTCCTTCGCCTGTTCCCTGTGCCGATCATGACACTATGAATTAATTCGATGTAAGCCGGGTCTCAGTAAGGCATAAGACACCAAAACTAAAATCATTAATCATTTCATTTATTAGTAATACCTTAAAAGCCAGTGATTTTACATTCAAAAGTCCACGTTTTAGCCTTGCATTACACCTACTATCTAATAATGTATTTCGTTTAATTTTTAGTAAGTTATTATGACATACACTCCCGTGGCATTGACCTCCATGTTTAAAACTGTGAGGAACACACACAGTCTAAATAACATGAACCCTAGGTGACGATTCTAAGCGACTAGCAGGCGGTCGATTGTGTTGATTATCCTGCCCGCTGGACATGCCTCTGGCTAGTCAGTTATTTACCTTGAGACTATGAGTTATGCTTTTAGATCGGCACCGGCCTGCAAGGGGTGAATACCGTCCCTATTCAAAATCCCAGGCCTACCCCAGAACATCTGCCAGTTGTCTATATAACCCACACCATTTATTGGGCACCATTCTGACAGCCAGCGATGCAGCGACATTAATCTGGTACATTTTGTCACCATGTCTAGCTGGGATCAGGTCATAGCATGTTACTGACACAGACATCTTCTATGCAAGGTTGCACACCTCTATGAAATTTGTCTTTGTGAACTCCGATTGCCTCAATCGGACATCATTAGTGCCGAAGTGGATAAAAATCTGAGAATACGCTTACTGTTAGTCAGCACTTTTAAATTTGCTGAGATGTCAGTCACTCTGGCACAAATGAGACAATTTACTATGGTCACTAGAGTTTCTACTTTCATCCATCCATCCATTTTCCAAACCGCTTATCCTATTGGGTCGCGGGGGGTCCGGAGCCTATCCCGGAAGCAATGGGCACGAGGCTGGGAACAACCCAGGATGGGGGGCCAGCCCATCGCAGGGCACACTCACACACCATTCACTCACACATACACACCTATGGGCAATTTTGCAACTCCAATTAGCCTCAGCATGTTTTTGGACTGTGGGGGGAAACCAGAGTACCCGGAGGAAACCCCACGACGACATGGGGAGAACATGCAAACTCCACACACATGTGACCCAGGCGGAGATTCGAACCCAGGTACCAGAGGTGTGAGGCAACAGTGCTAACCACTGCGCCACCATGCCGCCCCCGTTTCTACTTTCATATTTCTTAAAATAGAATCTCCAATAAGTAGAGCAGTTTCAACAGGTGTCTCAGTGGGTGTTTCACTGAGTGGGGAGAACCTGTTGGAAATGCGAATTGGTGAATGATGCCTGCGTGAGTTAGATTTGAATTTACAACTATCGTCAATTACTCGTCTTGCTGCGAAAGCTCTGCTGCTGGAGTGGGGGTAGACTGACTAACTATTGTGGACATATCCAGAGCCGCTAACACTGAATCTGAAACTCTCACTCTCCTGAATCTCCCATAATGTCCGGATACGTGCTTCCAACACTGCAATCTTCTCTGTCAGCCTAGCAAGTAACTGGCACTTCTCACAGATAAATCTACCCGTAATGACAGGAGAAAAATAACTAAACATACCTCACTCAGAACATGGAACAGGAGCCATGGTGATATACTCGAGGTAAAGTCCTTGAAAAGTCCTTGAAAGTTGAAGGTGCTCTGGCAACTTGTTATACGCGGATTAGATAAATCTTCACTATTTAGCTATATGTTTTATTAAAGCTGTTACAATGATATATTCAGAGGTTTGTAGAGAAGATTAATAGAGATCTTGCTTAGCTGCTACACATTAGCACCAAAAAAGCCACGTGAAGTTATAAGCATTGCCTATGCACAGAATGGGAGCTGAAAGAGGCGTATGCCACTTCCCACACAGACCTTGTGATCTATAGAAACAAAATTGATGCCAGAATGTGTGTTTCCATATGAATTTGGATTCAGTTCTGACTAGCAGACTGGTATTAGTTGGATGGAAGAACAAGATAAAATTTTTATCAAATGGAACCAAGATGTAGTCAGAAATCGGGAAGTTACCTCTAGTTGTCTGGCGATTGGAAGAAGACTTGGCACTGGCTTGTCATCACCTCCCTGCTCTCCAGTTATTTCTCAAATCTTATGATTAGGACAGTGTGACTTGGCACTTAACCATCTCTCCTATTTGACTCTCCCTGCCGGCCCTTGGAGGATGGGCTCCCCCTTTGAGTCTGGTCCCTCTCAAGGTTTCTTCCTTCTTGGGAGTTTTTCCTTGCCACTGTCGCCTTTGGCTTGCTCACTGGGGGCTTTGGGTGAGGATGCTGTAAAGCACTTTGAGACGATGTAATGTTGTGATAATGCGCTATACAAAAATAAATTTGTTGTTGTTCTTGAATTGGGAGAAATTTGGTCAGATTATGTAGCCTGGGTTAAGGTTAGGGTTAGGGGTTCCTGGGTATGCTGGAGATGACTGTCAGCATTATCACTTCATGTTTGACCCATCTGAAATCGATGGAATTAGGACAGCAGAGATTCAGTGAAGGAGATGCAAAAGTTGAGGAAACCAAAAGTGCATCAAAAGGAACCAGCTGAGGTGGTTCAGGCATCTGTCCAGGATGCTTCCTGGGGAGGTGCTTTGGCATGTCCAACAGGGAGGAGACTCTGGGGCAGACCTAGGCCACACTGGAGAGAGAGTGTCCATTTGGAATAGCTGGAGGAGGCGATTGGGGAGTGGGAGGTCTGGACATCGCTCCTCAGACTGCTGGCCCCATTGCCTAGACCTGGATAAGCAGTGCACAATGGATGGAGGGATGGAATGATGTAACCCTATGGCACAACTATGAGTCTAATGACTTTCAGTAACTCTCATATTACCACCATGCAGAAAGGACTCACAACAAAAACAGCCTGTGAATTTGCTGGTGATTGTGGTGATTGTGGTGGTGGTGGTGGGGGGGGGGGTTCCCCTTGGTATATTTGGTGATCAACTGGTCATTCAGTATTATCCATTAATCATCTTCTGTGATTGACCTGGGAACTTGCCGAGATCAACCCCCTGGTTAGCCAGCCCTGGTCTAACGGCTATATAATGCTGGGGTTAGGGAGCAAAGACCAGCCCACCAGGAATAATCAGCACTTGCCACCATAAAACTTACCAAACCAATCTGCCTGTCAACCTCACTTTCCCTCTGATCATCATTCAAGAAAAAGATTCCAAGGTCCTCAAAATCGTTTATTAAGGCCAAACACTCACCTGAAAGGAGCAATTCACTTTTCTTCCCAAACAGTACCATAACATTGAATTCAAATGTGCTGATGCTCATCCCTGCCACTTCACAAATAGCATCAAACTGCCCAAGTATGTTCGAGAGGTCCGGGTCGGATGAGGGCAAAAGCATGTCACCATGTACATATAGCAAAGATGTCACCCCCTACTGGGCACCCCTTTAGCCACATCTGCGCCTTGATATCAAGTACGTGAAGATCATAAAGAGCATTGGAGATAAGATGCATCCTTCTTCATCTTGACAGCTTCCCACCCCTCAAATATTTACATTCATGTGTTCTTGAGTTACCACCATAACTGGCACTGACCGCATTCTAGCCACAGGTCTTTGCAGCCACTGCAACAACTGAGACCTTGAACATCGTCTGTTCAGACTCAATGGCCCTCATTTATGAAACGAACATATGGCAGAAAATTGGGCATACACGTCATTTCCACGTAAAGCTTGCAATTTATCATTGTGGTCGTTAGCAGAGGCTACAATCAAATCACATGTCACGTCTCAACTCATGTGCGTAAGTTTCCAATTCATCGTGGTCTGGCATGCAGCTTAGCAAATCTGTTGGAGTCAGAGATTTATCATATATTCAGACTTCAAAGTATGTAGCCTATGGAAATATATATTTTGTAATGCTTGCATTGACTATGTGTCATATATAACATGAATCATTTTCATTTTCAAATTGATTGCAATTACTGGGGGTCAACGGTTTTGGGTGTATAATCAATTTTTCGTTTCTTTTTAGGTTTTGGCTACTGCTTAAAATTACAACAAATTTAAATTATGAAATTAAAAGCTATGGGTAGTTTAAGCGATTTGCAATGTGATCACTTACATGTAAATTCAATCACCTATTTAAACAAGTACCAAGGTCCAGTGGCAGATCTGTCTCTTCTAGTAGACCTCTGTGCATCCACGCGAGGGGTCATTTTGGGACTGCACAGATTATTTTATGGAGAATGACTAGTGGCTTTTAAGTCGGTTTCCTCTCCCATGGCATCTCCTTCTATAACTTTGCCACATTTTGGAACCTCACTTAAGAAGAGAAACCTTACACTTTAATGGCAAACCTGCCAGTGCTGGTGCTCTCCACGCTGGAGTTTCTGGCTATCGGAACCTTTCAGTGGGAGATCGGAGATAGGTCCGGCATATCACAGCTTACAATTAGTAGAACGATGCCAGCAGATCAAAGTCCCTTTCTCACCAGTACATCCAATTTGCCTACAATGACACCCAGCAAATTGTGATTAAGAGAAAATTCTATGATGATGGGGTTTCCTAATGTAATTGATGCAATTGATTGTACCCATGTGCATCTGAAGCCACCATCTACAGGTATGAATGATTATGCATTCATCAATCGCATAAATGACTCTTCCAGTCATTTATGATACTAATCTTTCTCTCCTAAACATGGTAGCCCGGTGACCTGGAGAAACACACGACACGATTTTCCAAAAAAGCAGTGCAGGGACATGGCTACAGCAGGATGCACTGCATAGCTGGAGTAAGCCGGAGTGATTTCCTCGGTGAGTAACTACTGCATTAAATGACTATTTTAAAAGTATTCTAATGACTAACAGTTTTGTATGATTCATGTACTGGGTGACAAAGGTTGTCTTCTAACAGAAAACCTGATATCCCACTGGTAATCCCTGCAACAGAGCAGTAGTGCATGTTCAACGTTATCCAAATATGCACACTGGGTACACTGGAGCAGTGCATCGCATTGCTTAAGGGCAGATGGCTCTGTCTAGGTTCGGCAGGGGGAACTTTATTGTACACCTGGAGAAAGAATATGTGACATAATTTTGACCTGTGGGGTTCTGCACAACATCGCACAGGATAACAGGGTGATGCCATGTGATGTTCTGATGCAGCCAGATGACCCTAAAACTAGAGAGCCATGACCAACACAGCCCCACCTGGGAGCAGTACGAAGGAGGCAGAACATCATTCATCGCTTCTGAAGTGTTAAATAACAAGTATAATAATAATAATAATAATAATTGACACTTTTATTTATCCACGTAGGGAAATTGTCTTTACGCCTCCCACAACTTGCTCTTTTTTCATAGAGGAAGTTGTCTGTGAAGGGCTGCCACCTGTAGCAGCGCCCAGGGAGCTGGGGGTTAAGGGCCTTGCTCAAGGACCCACAGGCTGAGGCTGGGTTTGAACTTGTGACCTTCTGATTACAGGCACACAGGCTTAGCCCACTGAGCCACACACTGCCCCCTAAGTATTCAATTCAAAACTGTAAACCAGCAATGCAGAATATTTAGTCACATTTTATTTATGTGATTCACCTTTCAGGTTTTAGTTGATTTATTTTAAAGTTCCGTTAATTGCTAGTAGTGAACGATTTATCTCTGCCATTAATCGCCACATTTCGGTTTGTTTGGCTAGGACCTCTGCTGTCAGAACCCAGGGTTGTCAGAACCCAGCATAGGGGGTGGAGGTCACTTGCTCTCTCCTGAAACCCAGGATTGCCTGGCTCTGGAGCTTGGCTCTAGACTGGCTTGTCTAGCCAAAGGTGGAATTCCACTAGTGCCAGGCTCAGCTTGATCTGAAATAAATATAAAGAAAAAACACTAATTGTGTAATTTATAGGGTATAAAAATACTATGTTTAGGGTAATTACCATTTTCAGACTTGGACAAAAGTGGTGCATCTGTGTCTCCTCCACCACCCATTATGCTGAAAATGAGGCAGATCCTATAAGCACTGCCATGAGATCCTCAGTCTGGGACAATGAAAGGCTGGGGTCTAGCTGGTCTTCTCCAATCAGTGTGACTATTATTTTTAAGCTGAATAAACCTTGCATAGAAGCTTCAGCCAGACACTCCCAGCAAACCCTGATTGTTAACCGGAGTCATCCTGGTCTATCTGGCTTTCTCCCCAGGCACCAAATCCAACTTTGCTCTGCTTCTCTCTTTACCTAAATAGAGCCTCAGGTCAGATGGTGAATTATAAAGTCTATTGTTGACCTTTGGCGTAGGGTTCAAACATGGTGTTTCTTATGAATAATCCTCAGAAGCCCAATAACAATTCACATTACACCTGGAAGAACATTCTTCGCAATCACAAATATCTCCATAATTCCCCATTTAAGTGCTGAAGGCTCTTAGTAGTACGTAGGCAGTAATCTAATGAGCACCTCCTCCACAGTCTCTAAGGATATTACTGGATACTCTGAACTGCATACAAACAACAGTGACATACAGTAGAGGAAACCCTCTTCAGGAAATCAGAAAAGCTTTCAGGCTCATCAGGAAAGCCATTAACCACCCAGTCTTCAGCCTGAATATGCACACACCTACCTGAGGATTTCCACTATGGGGAACTGCAGTGTAGGACTGATTGTAGGATTGTACTCTGTCCCTGTGATGTCATGACACGCCCCACAGTGTACCCCAGCCCCGTGATGATATGACACCCCCCACAGTGTACCCCGGACCTGTGATGGCGCGACACCCCCCACAGTGTACCCCAGCCCTGTGATGACATGACACCCCCCACAGCATATCCCGGCCCTATGACGGCGCGACACCCCCCACAGTGTACCCCAGCCCTGTGATGCCATGACACCCCCCACAGCGTATCCCGGCCCTATGATGGCGCAACACCCCCCACAGTGTACCCCGGCCCTGTGATGGCATGATAGCCACCCCCCCCCCCCCCCCACAATGTACCCAGTCCTGTGATGACATGACACTCTCCACAGTGTACCCTAGCCCTGTGATGACATGACACCCCCCACAGTGTACCCCAGCCCTGTGATGACATGACACCTCACATAGTGTACCCCAGCCCTGTGATGCCATGACGCCCCCCACAGTGTACCCCGGCCCTGTGATTGCATGACAGCCGCCTCCCCACAATATACCCCAGCTCAGGGATGACATGACACCCCCCACAGTGTACCTCAGACCTGTGATAGCATGACAGCCGCCCCCCTATAGTGTATCCCAGCCCTGTGATGGCCTAACAGCCCCCCCACAGTGTACACTGGCCCAGTGTTGCATGCAGCTGTGACCCTAACAAGAAAAAATGGGTAGAAGGGGATAGTTCTGCTGCTATTGATTTATCATCCTAGCCAGTATTAAAGAAGTCTCAAGTACAAAATAATTTCTGCACTTACAAATTGTATTCCCTTGAGAGAAGAGAATCACAATGAGGAAATGACAGACACACACACACGGACATACACAGACATACACAGACATACACACACACATGCACACACACCCAGGTTTGTAATTATATCATTCATAAATATCTTTCTTATATCTTTCTTATTTCTCATTTATTTCTATGGGGAAACCTTTAATTTCAACATGACAAACTTAACCTCTATCCAGCCCAAAGCTTAACCATAAGTAACCAAACAACATACGAGACTTTTTTACGAGGCATATTTTGTTTTTGGATTACACTCACAGGTATATTTATGGGGACTTGAAAAATGGTCCCCATGACGTCAAAACCATAATTGGTTCTGGGGACATTACCACTAGAGGGAGCCACGTCTTGGAAAACTGTGTATCCTGTGTTACACTGTACGCAGAAAAATAATCATCTTAGAATATGATGTCGATAAATGTAATTAACAAGCATGCAGATGGGGTGTAATTCAATACAAATGCAGATACACACAGCCTGGGAAGGGTGGGGGGATGCTGAAACATGCAACCCAGGGGGAGGGGCAACAGAGACGCAGCCTGGGGGGAGCGGCCACAGATACACACAGCATTGGGGGGATGGGGTGAAAGATACATGCAGCTGGTGGGGGAGGGGGGTAGTGGGGGTGATGGGGGATGCTCAGGGACACACAATACAGAGAGGGGGGGGGCACAGATACATACAACCTGGGGGGGGGCACAGATACATGCAACTGGGGGGATAGTGTCCACAAGAAATACACACAGCGTGGGAGGAGGGGAGACACAGATACATGGACTTGAGGGGAGGAGCACAGATATACACACCCCGTTGGGGAGGGGCACAGAAACAGACAACTGTGGGTGAGGGGCAGAGATACATAGAGTCCAGGGGGGTGCGGATACACAGTGCTCGCCAATGAGTGCGCTGCTCTCTGGGCGAGAGGATATGTGAACTCCACATGCAGGATTAAATTAATTATTAAATGCAAACATTAATGAGTATTATTTTAATTGCAGTTCATTGCATTATGCTTACATTTTGTTAGTAATGCAATCGTATATCAGAGCCAGTTTATGTGATTAACATCCAATAAAATTTAGACTAGCTGCTCCAACTCACTGCTGCTCTTTTCATTGCTGCTCCAACATTCTTATTGTTTATATAATATTTTATGACATTTTTCCGTAAATATGCAACATATTCACTGTTTCTTGCTTCATTTCTTTCTTTATTTATCTATTATTACTATTATCATTATTATTTATTTTTTCTATTTTCTTTTCCTTTCGTAAACTTGTTTATATTGTATATATGTATTTTTCTTAAAATGTTTTATTTTACATTTTTTTTAAAGGCTTTGCCCTTTCCAGGCCACAGTTGTAAATAAGAAACATGTTCTTAATCTGTCTTGCCTGGTTAAATAAAGGTGAATGAAAAAAATGAAAAAAAAAGCTGAACATAGCATTATCCATCCATCCATCCATTTTCCAAACCGCTTATCCTACTGGGTCGCGGGGGGTCCGGAGCCCATCCCGGAAGCAATGGGCACGAGGCAGGGAACAACCCAGGATGGGGGGCCAGCCCATCGCAGGGCACACTCACACACCATTCACTCACACACGCATACCTACGGGCAATTTAGCAACATGTTTTTGGACTGTGGGGGGAAACCGGAATACCTGGAGGAAACCCCACGACGACATGGGGAGAACATGCAAACTCCGCACACATGTAACCCAGGCGGAGACTCGAATCTGGGTCCCAGAGGTGTGAGGCAACAGTGCTAACCACTGCAACATAGCATTATGAAGCTAATTAAAAATAGATGTAGTCAAATCTATGAATTGAACACTTCTTAGCAATCTGTCTTTGGTTTACTGTCCATTGAAATTGTTTCACTTGGCACTACTGAATGTTTTGTTCTTCTGTTTTGCACTTAGACTTGGTTTCTACTAATCTGTAGTTTATTATAAAATACTGAAATAAGAAACCTTTCTTTAACTGAAGTCATATATGAAGGCAAAATGTGTTTTCTGTGGAGTTCTATAAGAAAAATCCTTCATGATAGATTGCCATATCAAGCATGACAAAATACAGAAAAAGAAATAACAAACTGAAATTTTTCTAATTGCATTATTTATTTGCCAGCTTTTTCTGAATGTACCAGGCCAAATTAATGACTTGACATTATTATACATTATTACTCTACAGCAAATTGTTTCTGCAAAACAATGGTTCAATTCTACTTCTCTTCATTATCCGACAAAAAAGAAGCAAATTCACCTAATGCAGTGATTAATAGAGAAGAAGTTATTTCCAATACCGTACACATATGGGCTGATGGTGGCATATAGGGTGGTGATGTAGAATTCAGCTTCAGGCCAAAACTGGAATGTATAAGAATCGAAAGCTAAGTACAAAGTCAGGTATGATGCCCATGTCACCTGGCAGATTCCCATAGCAGCCAGGATTGCAATGGTGCTCTTGTGGAGGTTGTGATGATGATGGTGATGATGATGATGATCATGATGATGATGGTGATGATGATGGTGCATGTGGTGATGAACATCCTCAATGAGTTCATGGTCATGTATGAGCTTTTGCTGATGCAGAATGATCCGAAGGATGAGGCAGCTACAGCCAGTGACAATGACAAAGGGCAAGAAATTCAGGATGAGGAGGAACACATACTTATATATGGCATGGGCGACTGGGCAGGGCCCCTGGAAACAATGGAAGATGTCCATGGAGCAGCTGACATTGCCGGTGTAGGTGGACACATCAAAATCGATGAAAAAAGTGGGGACTGCCAGAATGGCAGCCAGAAGCATACCGACCCAGCTGGCCACACCGGCTACAAGGATGTTGTCCAAAGGCACCGGCATCTGTCCTCGTGTCCCAGCATCCCGAAGCTTCTGGTAGCGGAAAGCACAGATCAGCACTGTGAAGTACATTGAAGCGGTGACCCCAAAAACCTTGAGAAATCTCACGGCACTGCAGCAGTTTAAAGGCAAAGACCATGACTGTGAGTAAAAGAGGAGCGTCACATCATAAACCTCCACATTTATGAGCATTACCAGGTTTGAAGTGGCTAGTCCAAACAAGAAGATCTCAAAGGTCTTCATGTGATTCATTCTGATGATAGATGCAAATAGAATGATGTTTCCCAGAATTCCGGTTATGGATAAGAAGAACTGGATGATTAGCAGTTGCTTTCTGAATCCATCCATTTGATCTGGAAAGCTGCTTTTATTACTTCCCATCCACTCCTGGTGCTCCATGATGTGGGAATCTTGGCAAGCCAGTTCAGAAAAGGAGACTGAAAGTGCTGGTGCACATATAATGAATGCCAAGATCAGGAACTGCTGAGTAATGACTACAGACGCAAGGAGAAATTGATTGGCTGTTCTCATGTTTATTAAGGGACAGAGTTTGACAGAGATTAAATTAAAGAAAGTCATTTAGTTACTATCAGGAACATTGCCATTGAAAACCAGTGTCAGTTTCCAAAAAATAGATGACATATAGCTTCTGTCTAGTTAGGATTTTTGTATACATTGCTAGAGATTAACCTGTTGTTCATTGGATAACTTATGCACAGCATGCAGTATGGGTAACACAGCTTCTGGGGGAGTTTGGGACTTATGGTCACCAGAGGCCCTGTTGTGAATGGTGTCTTTAATGAGAAAGGGCCCCAGGGCATTATGCACTGCTGATCCGATTTACTAGATTCTTGTCACATCACTGAACCTCGCTGTAAACCCCAGTAGAACAGACAAAAAACCAGCACCAAGTTGATCAATTAATTAAATAAATGTAAGACTATAATGCAGCATCACTATATGTTAAAACATTTGTTTTTCATGCTGCTTAATTTAATGCTTTCAAACACACAAAAAAATCCATGTACTGTAAATAAATAAACATGTAGAATACTAGTCAAAAGATTGGACATACCAATCCACCTACAAAGGAGAGTGATAGAGTGTCACATCACATGACCTGGCCATCTGACCTAAACAGAGTAGAAAAGCTTTAGGAGGAATCTGCTAAAGCTCGGAGAGTGAAGGAAAAGTGGCCAATAAGTGCTCAGTATATGTGGGACCTACTTCAGGACACCTGGAAATGCATCCCTGGAGGCCACCTCATGAAAATGGCATAGAGGAGACAGTAGGGTCAGCCAGTCCTTGGAGCAATTTGTTTTCATTGTCAGATACTTCAGCTAATGAAACAAGTTGCGATAATTTCTCTGAGTGCAGTTTCACATATTGAATGAAGATATATTACTGTGTTCACATACAAATAGTCAGCATGGCCTGCTTGTCCACCAGGTAATCGCTGCTGGATTCTTATATCCTACTGAGGTATTTTGATCATTTGCTTGCAGCATTTCAGTGTCAGAATCAAAATCAATCTTATTTGTACCAGAGTCACAAAAAATAACATTTATAGATTTCACAGAACACCTCTGAGTAGAGAATGTGGTGTGTGGTACACCAAGATCCATAAATTAACCTATGTGAAATCAGAAAGTATTGCCTATAAATGTATGTGGTGTTCCGTTATTGGTGCTTGTTGGACCGAGCGCAAGTTTCATGCAGGTTGCGTAAATTTTATCGTCTGGTGTGAGGGAGGAGACCCTGTTGCAGAGCAAAAGGAGACGATGTGTGCATGGGAAGATGGTGGATGAATGAAACTTGTTCTAAGTTCACGTGGTGTATTCTTTTGGAAGTTGATTTAAACTCCTAGTAAACTGTTCCTGCAGTTTCTAAAAACAACAGAGAACAGCTGTACAACAAACATATATACAAATGAGCAGATTTGTGAACATCCATATTCATAACATCCTTCCATCTTCTAACTGATTATCTTCCAGCATAAAGATCAGCTCGTTGTGGTACAAGGCTGAGGTGCACCCTGGAAAAATCCATACATGCATCATACTGTACGAACAGTGATTATTAACTGCATGGAGGTGCGGTAGTACTGTCTGTGGCATGGGAGTCATTTTATTATTAGACTATTATTAGATTTTTAAAGTGTACATGACTAGGTAAAGATTCTGGAAGTAATATTGCACTCTTCTAATTTGCTTTTGTCATAATTTTGTCATAATGAAAAGTACTATAACATGGATGAAACCGAATTTGATTAACAATCTTGAAAATAAAACTTATCACTATTTTGTTATTACCTTCATTATTATTATTATTATTATTATTATTATTATACGATTGTTGTTATTATTATTAATACATGCGAACCACTCAGAATGCCTCTGTTATGAATCATCTCAGACATCAACAATATATCTGGGGGGGTTGGCTCAAAACAAATGGGCACAATTTCTTTAATGATACCTAGATACAAGGGCAAATTATACCTCAGTTTAATATAGTCATGCAAATTATGTGCAACTTTATAACAAAGCATACGGTAATGGTAGATATTAGTGAATGAACCGGGGACAGGAAAAGCCAATGAAGTTAGTGGCCCCCGTAAAGTGATGGGGCTCAGGACAAGTTATCCACACTGATGGATGCGAGGGTCATGTCATCACAGATGTCGATGCGGTTGATTTGATTCAGCTCTCGTATGCGATGCTTGAACTCCAACACTTGTGTGTTGTTCACTGCAACCTTGAATTCATTGTAAGTGCACAGGATCTTCATCTAAAATGACAATGAAAGCATGTGTGAAATTACACTAATACAAATAAAATGTCTGACAAAAAAAACATTTAATGTAATTTTAATCTTTAAATTAAATTTAATGACGTAAGAAATTTGAAAAAATGCTAATTAAAAATGTAAATGAATGAAAATTCAAAAGCAAGAATGATTTTTGCATTCACAAATTAACTATAAATTTGTGTCCCTTTATGCTCCACAATTACTGGATGAATCCTGAGCTTAAAAATGCAAAGACCCATTTTAGCATAAATCTACCTAGTTTATGTCATCCCATGCAGACTCACCTCAAAGGGCGCGCCCCTGGTGAAGGGGAAGGGGGCCTGCAGCTCTCTCTCCTCCCGGCCCCAGGACTCATCCACCCAGTGGTTCCTCACCACCACCTGCTTGCCAGCCTCACTAAAGCGTGGGTTGATGTGCAGGGCAATGTCCTTACCCCGCAGCAAATTGATGGTAATCCTACATGTTAAGAAATGTTAATAACATACTGGATAAATGAGCCATTTATGTATATTTGTACTACACTGGTGTCCACTAAAAGGCTGTCCACACTCCCAGCCACAGCACACCAGGAAGCACCCCAAAAGTCTAATGCAGATTGTTCTGTTACTTCCACATATGCTATCCACCAACTTATTATTATTATTATTATTATTATTATTTAGTAGTAGTACTACTACTATTCTTATTATTATTTTCTTACTATTATTTATTTATTTATTTGAAACATGACATATATACATACAGTATACAGACGTGCACAAATTTATTGCTACCCTTACAGCTCGTTAAAACAATGAACAATGCTGCATTTCTCCTAAAAAGTGATTCAATTAAAAGCAATTGTCTAATGTATACCTGCATGCCTTTAGTACGTGATAGAGTAAACCAATAAAATTGTGTGAAGAAATGCATCTGGCACAAGGAACCTTGAATCTGTGCAGGGCACAAAGAATTCTTAAGACTACCAAGGCATCCTGGTGCAAAATATACCGCCCAGTGTCAGAAAGCTCAGCCTTAATCGCAGGTCAAGAGTCCTCCAACACGATATTGACCCAAAACATACAGGTAAAAGTACAATAACATTGGACTATTTTTAAATGTCCCTCCATGAGCCCAGATCTTAATCCTATTGAAGATCTATGGAAAGTTCTGAAAATTGCAGTTTGGAGACACTACCCTTCAAACCTGAGACAGCTTGAGCAGTTTGCTCAGGAAAAGTGGGCTGAACTACCTGCTGGCAAATGCAGATGTCTTATTGCTTAGTACAGAGATCGCTTGTTGGCAGTGATTGCTGCAATAGGTGGTGCCACAAAATATTAAATTAAGGGTACCATCTTTTTTGTCTGTGCCATTTTCATTTGTTTAATTATATGAAAATTTCAACTGAATCAATAATCAAAAGCAAAGTTTGATTTGTGTTAAAAATCAAACAAACTAAAAGGTAAGAAAGAAATAAAGAAAAAGAAAGAAAAAAATGAGCAGACATGCCAAGTTCATCACTGAATCAGTTCTCTACGCTGGCCTGTGTAGGGTGGCAGATTTTTTTCAGTATTCCTTATTGTTATTCTCTTTAGGATATTCCATTTGTGTTCTGTAGTAAATATTTATCATGTTATAAGTAGAATAATTAGGATAACACTTCCATTAGAAAATCATAATAAGTTTACACTTTACTTTTAGCAAGCAGGCCCACTGTTACTTTTTCCTATAATGTTACCATGCCTGGGGGCGTTCGGCAGCCAGTTGACCTTGGACCCCCAGATGTTTTTTCTCTCCCCACTTGGGAGTTTTTGGTTCCTCTCCTTCATTGTCATCTGACTTTATTTCTCTCATTTCATTTTATCTCATTTCTCCTTTTCCCTGTTTTTGTACTGTTCTCTCTTAATGATGTTGTACTGTAATGTAACACAACACACCCATGTAAAGCACCTTGGGGAGACACTGTTGTGAAAGGCGCTATATAAAAATAAACTGTATTGAATCGACAAGAAAGAACATGTGTCAAATGACCTCTA
Source organism: Brienomyrus brachyistius (assembly GCF_023856365.1). Classification (NCBI taxonomy): domain Eukaryota; kingdom Metazoa; phylum Chordata; class Actinopteri; order Osteoglossiformes; family Mormyridae; genus Brienomyrus; species Brienomyrus brachyistius. Next base: position 1,619,876 of record NW_026042306.1, on the reverse strand, counting down.
ATATCTAATAAGCTGTGAGTATAGTGTGTCCCTTCCCCAGACACTGCCGGAGTGCCTTCTCACTTGTTAGCATTGGGGTTGACCTGCCCGCGGATGGTGATCAGCATCCTGTCATACACTCCTCTCGGGAGGTCGATGTGGTACGGTACTGCCTGTACGAGAGAAAAAGAAAGGACTACCAATCTAACTGCTGCTTCATACATTAACTATTAAGCATAAGAAGATACAGTTGTGTCAAGTACATGAAAAACATGAGATAATATAACAATAAAGACTGTCCAGCTTAATGTTAACATCATCACTAAAATGTCACACAAACTTATGCATGGCCCAGATTTGCAAATACACTCCTTCCCCAAATTTTGCACTTTGAAAGGGAACTCCAACAAATGCATATGCAATATGGCCTAAATTTATTGTTTCAACGCCTGCCCACCATTAACTTTTCCCTATGCATACTTAGTAAATCCTGACAGTACTATTTTAACTCAAAAAGACGGTTTGCGCTGGCACAAACCATTAGGAAATCTGACCCTAAATATGTTGAAATACGAAAATGCTTATTAACATTATTTGATAATAGGCTTGACAATCATGGAGGTTATAGAGTATAGGATTGATGACTTTGAAATGCATAGCAGACCATGGATATGCTTGATAACATACACCATGAACAGAGGTGATGTGATGCTTCTGCATATTTATGTGGATACACCAATACTGATGCTGCTGGTAAAAGCGCAAAAATCATGAGTGCATTTAATGCCGACTTGCCAGTGTGCCCTCATGTTCCTGCCAAATCATTGCTAACCCAGCCCTACTTAGGGGCTATTTCCTGTGTGAAGTGATATGATGAAATACTGCCTGAAGGAGACGGTGACCAAGAGCAGGGTTTCTCACCAATGGTGCAATGGGTGGGCAGGGCCAGGGCTGGGATGGAGTGGATGGGGTCTGGCCGGGCCATCCGGGCTGGCCGGGGTGCAGGGCGGGTATGGCTGGCTGAGCGGGCCAACTGGACTGTCCTTGCCAGGCAGGTACAATAGGTGGGTTTGGCTGCTCTGGGCAGAGCACCTGGCCTGGTTGTCTAGCTGATTGACCTGGGTTTCCAGGCCAGCTGGGGGCAGTAGATGAGGTTGGTTGCCCAGGAAAATAGGGGAGGTTTGACCGAGCTGGTTGTTCTCCAGGCCAGCATGGTTGGTTTGGCTCTTCAGACCACATCATCCCAGAAGAAGGTGGAGTTTTTTGGCCCGTCCAGGAATTGTTCACTGATTGGCAGTTACTAATGGCCTCAGAAAGCTATGAGGGACGGGAGAGGACCAGAATCAGCCACACACACAACAACAGCTTACGTACTAACACTAGTCCTCAGCACAAGCAGACCTACCCACACACACTAATGGGTTACCTACTGACCAGGGCCGTAGCCAGGATTTGAAAAATAGTGAGGTCCAGGACCCTGGGGTGGGGGGTGGGTCTCATCAATCACATTATCGATACCATCCCCTTCATAAGCTGTTTTTTTTTAAGTAATTAGTAACATGAAATGTTAGTTAGCCAAATTTTTTATTCAGGTTAATATTCAGCGGGAATTTTTATTTTAAACTCTTAAAAAATTGGATCACGGTGACCTCATAGCTGGCTACAGCCTTGCTACTGACACTAATGCACAGCACAGACAGGCCTGCTCGCACACATTTATGGTTTACCTACTGATGCTAATGATCAGCACAAATAGTCCTGCTCACTCTCTTTTGGAAAGAACTTTTGTTAAATTTCCAAAACTCACTAAGCCCACAGAATTTTTCATAAAAAAGCAGACTGAATGACTTTTGGAAATTTGCTCTTCAAATGTATTCCTAACTTTTTGGTGACTTTGTATTGATGATCACAATCCTCTAAAAGAACAATCCATCCATCCACCTTCTAATCCTGGACTGGTCCATCACAAGCCATATGAAAAATTGCACTTGGGGCAATTAAGCAACACGAATTAGACTAACTACATTTCTTCAAGATAACAGCAGGAATTCAATGCACCCAGAGAAAACCCACACACCACACAGAGAGAACATGCAAACTCCACACATAGGGCAGGATCTGGACCCACACCCAGGCGTGTGCTGATAGCACTACCCACCAAGCCCCGTGCCACCCCCAGAAGCAACTGCAAATCAAAAACAAGAAAAGTAGATGAAGTTAGAAAAATACTTTCTTTTACCCCGGTTTCTTTATCTCACATACAGAGACACATCAATATCTACAACAAGAAGTAGAGACAGACATACAGTATTGGTAACACTTTACTTGAGAGGGCACAAATAAACTCAGTTACCACTGAAGTACAAACGAAAATAGATATAGTTGATGAAAGATGCATTATGATTCATTAATGATGAACAAACATGTGATCAGTATTTCACATGTCTTATTGATTACTTGTTTATTCAGTAGTTCCCTCAGTAGTACCTACACCAGTTCAGAAAGGTTTTTCAGGATTAACATACTGTACAGTAGAACCTTTGTAACAAATGTCTCTTAACTTGACCAACTTGGACGTTGAACGGGTCTGTCAAATCTTTTTCAACTTGTACTTTTGCTGAAATATTGGAACTCAACCATTCCTGTTAAAACTTGTATGGGTCGGGAAAGATAAGATAAGATAAGATTGCCTTTATTAGTCCCACGGGTGGGAAATTTGCGTTTTACAGCAGTAAAGTGGACAGTGCAGCAGAAATAAGCAGAATGCAGAAAAAAATCAAGTATCAAACAATAGAAATAAGAAATATAAATAAAATACAATACAATATATACAATACAATACAATACAATACAAGATGGTATGTGCCTTAGTGTTTGTTGTGAAGTCTGATGGCAGATGGAAGAAAAGACCTGCGGTATCTCTCTGTCGCACACTTTGGATGCACCAGTCTGTCGCTGATGGAGCTGCTCAGTACTGATAGTGTGTCCTGTAAGGGGTGGGAGATGTCCTCCAACAGGGAATGTAGCTTAGCCAACGTTCTCCTGTTGCTCACCACCTCCACTGAGTCAAGGAGACCTCCCAAGAGGTCAGCCTGTTAATCAGCCTGTTCAGTTTTCTCCTCTCCCCAGTAGAGATGCTGCTGCCCCAGCAGACCACACCATAGAAGTAAGTGTTCTACCAATTGAACGAGTCGATCAAGAAATATCTAGCCACAAGTTGATCGAAAATTTGGTAAATAACAAAACAACATTTCTGCTAAAATGTGTATGGATTGAGACACATCCAAACAATAACCACTCTATCTCTCCTCCTCTCCACCTGCCATCAGTTCACTTCAGTACATGAACTTCTCATAAATTGTCATTTATTTCATGTTTCTTGTTTTTGTGCGTGTGTTTTATTTATTTATTATTTAATTATTTATTTATTGTTAATGGTTTTATCATTAGTTAGGTAGGTAAAAAGCTTTAAATAGACAATAATTTGGGGTTCTGGAACAGATTAAATTAATTTACATTATTTAAATTTTACTTGGACCTCGAACCAAATCACAACTCAACCAGTCTTCTGGAATGAATTAAGTTTATGTTCCAAAGTACCACTGTATATAGTAACAAAGGTAACACTTTACTTGAGGACACATATGTAGTAGACCATGCTTATTTAATGCATTAAATAATCAGTAATTAAGTGTTAGTTATGCACTGATTCCATGCTTGTTCACCAGTAATCAATTGTGAGAATTATTTTTAGTTGTTAGTTAATTAACTGACATAATTCCTGTATGGAATACATGAACTCCATCCATCCATCCATTTTCCAAACCGCTTATCCTATTGGGTCGCGGGGGGTCCGGAGCCTATCCCGGAAGCAATGGGCATGAATACATGAACTCTTATAATTTATTAATGATAAACTAACACTTACTTAATGATTAATTAATGCATTAAGTAAACGTGTATTACTACATTATTTCTGCCCCCTCAAGTAACGCATTACTGTAACAAATATAGTAACTGCTTAAGATAAAAGATTCATTAAAGGGGCCCTATTATGTATTTCCCTTTCCTTTAGTGTGTTATATAGCTGTATATGCATATAAACGGTTTGTTAAGTCTTAAGGTCCAAAGTACACACCAAAGGGAATAACTCTCACCACATAAACCCCTCGATGGAATTCCATGACATGGTGAGGTCACCTCGTAACACAATCCTTGGTTACCTACCTTAAAGTTCTGTCTGTAGCAGGGGCAGAAAGTTCAGGTCCAGAAATTACAAATCCAAGGTTTTGTTTCTACTGTCCAGTAGGGTACTCTGTGACTGTGACTCATTATACTTAGTTGGTTGTAGAAACAAAATCCTAACAAAATCGCACCGCCTGTTTGAATTTGCATTGTACTTTCTGGACCTGAACTTTCCAGCCCTAGTCTGCAGACTTTTTATCCGACCTTATGGCGATTAAAGCCTGTGTTTTCTTGTTTGTCCAGCCTTCCATTTTACTTTTTTATATATTTTTGTTTCTACTGCTTTTTATTTCGTTTCTCGCTGTTCGCTGTGTATTTCAAAAGATGGCAGTTGTATTTTGTGTTTCAGTGGCAGGCTATTTGCATAACCAATCAAGAGCAAATACGTTTGCAAGTCCCACCCCAAAGTACCGAAGTACCAAAGAGGTACCTCAGCACCGCAGCTGGTTTAGCACTTTTGGTACTGGAACTTTCGGCACTGGTACTCGACCGGAAGTCAATGGAAAAGCGAATGTACCGAAAATACCGTACCGAAAGTACCGTACTTTGTGTGGTGGAAAAGTGCCCTAAGACAGGGTTGGAACACGTAGCTCCAGCTGACCAATTGGGCAAGTTGACCAATCAGGCAAGCTGGCCAATCACAGCACAATGGGCTCATCTTGGGTGGGGCTTAAAGCTCTAACAAAACATTTCAGCTAGAGTGAACAGAGATGTACAGTATGAGATTCAGATGTATGAGATTCAGATTCAGATGTTCATTGAATCATGTACAGTACTCTGCAAAAGTGTTAGGCAGTCCAAAGAAATGTTTAAAGCTGTTTATCTGGGTAGCAAGTGTACTTTGGCTTAGAACAAAAGACACAATTTAACATAAGAACATGTGCAAATTAAGATTAACACAATAAAAGCTAGTAATGCCTGTAATTTCTTCTTTTTCTAAAAAGTTACCTATATCTAGTGGGATGACTAGATGAACACCGCATCAGTTCCCAAACTTCACCTCAGGGGCACCTCAGCCGTTCCATGATTTTGTTAAATTTCAACAATACCTCAATTAAATAATTAAATATATTGGTTTAAAAGGTCAGTGACAGATTGACTAGCTGTATGAGGTGTGCTAGTGGCCAAGTCAAAAAATACATGGCTGCACTGGACGGTCGCTGCAAATACTAGTATGGTTTTAGCAGAGGTTCTGAAATGGTTAAGCTGACACACTTTGACAGGCATAATATCATAGTTTTACACCAACACGAGGATAATCTAAACATCATTTTCTAAAACTTTTGCACAGTACTGTATATGGCAGGTTTTTGTGAAGGTTTCCATGTCACAAACATAGGTTTGGGCTGCCTTGGATTTGAGCTAGCAGTCTGAGTAAATGCAAATGTGCCAGGGTTCACAGTGTGTTTGCACAACAGAGGCAGGAGGACAATGGAGCTGAAGGCCTGTGCAAGGCCTTGGTTCTAGTTCAACATAAACTTTTCAAAAACCTATTTTCAGTGGTGCTGAGAAATTGTAAAAAAAATCACATTATAAACATTTCTAGTCAAGACTTTTGAGCTCTGAAGCTTATAGACATAGGGGCTGGCTACACAAAGGTGAATGAGACATTCAAAGAATTGTATGAGGTTTGATTACTAAAGTGTTACAACTTTGAAGTGACTTTGGAGTCACCACACCTTTGCATACTGTCAATGGCCCATCAGTCTGGAATGTCTGTCACTGCTCCTCACACCAATCAGTTTGCAAAGGCAGTGTGAATTTTACAGTTTTTTTTTTCAATTGCTAAGACAGATACTGCAATACTGAAGTTGCTTTCCCAAAACTTTTCATACAGTCACCACAACATTAGCTTAAGTGGGCTAAACTGTTAAGCATTTTGCTTTGCTTTCATACAAAATGCAATCAATAACTAAATTCTTCAAAATTTATTCTTCAATTAATTTATCAGAGGCCATTTTGCACATAAGTACATACTGACCCTAAAACTGCTAGTAAAACAGTCAAAACTGAAATATATCATTTTATTAAATTACTATCAAGACCCTTTCTAAAATAGATAGATGTAAAAAACACATAAAATAAATAATGTTAATTGACACAAGATCAAACAATGAATGCTGTATGCCAAGATATTTCTCCAGAGCAATGCCAAGGATGGATCATGTATGTGAAGAGACAGAGTAGAATCTATGGTACTGTCTTAGCAATTGAAAAAAAAACTGTAAGAAAAGACACAATACTAGCCTTTTCACAGTTTATAACATGCAACAGATTAAACGTTGAAGTATAAAATTTGCAATCACATTATATTACAGGAATAATACAATACAATAAATGAATATTAGAACAACAAATTAGTTAGCTATTAGTTGCTGAGCTATTACAGTTCTCCTCAAATGAGCTTGATGGGCTAAATGGCCTCCTCTCGTTTATAAATTTCTTATGTTCTTATGTTTTTATATAAATTGTCACTCCTGATCAGGATGCCAAGCTTCAAAACAGTTGTGGGTTATGCTGAAAAGCCAGGTCTGTGCCTGGAACCCAACTAGTTTAAATGAACTAGAAATTCTGCAAAGAAGAGTGGTCAAATATTCAGCCAGAATTATGCCAGAGGCTTGCTAATGGCTACCAAAAGATTCTGGTTGATACCTGTTGTATGTAAACTTGTGACCACAACTAAAATGTGTTTTTGTAAAGAAAGCGCCATCTCATGGTAACACCCTGCAAGTGAATAAATGGGCGGGTTTATATGAGAATTTAGGCACACCCCCAGAAGGAGGGGGGTCAGTCCCTTTGGCTGGCTTTTGGCAGGCAACCGGCAGGCAGCCGGCTGGGAGGGGAAAATTCAAGTGGCTACATCTGTAGTAGCAAATATAGTAACTGCTTGGGATAAAAAAATGTGTTACGATTCATTAATGATGAACAAACATGAGATCAGTATGTAACTTAGACTTACTTTTTGGGTAATTAAAAGATAAGTTGGAGCTTAAAACGGTATTATTTGTTACTGACAAATTTATACAAAAAAAAAAACAAGCAAAATACTGACTTACATCCATCGATCTGTAAAAAGAAGTGGAGAACAGTGCATCACTTTTATATACATAGAAAGAACCCTGCAATGCAATAGGAATGTACAACAACTCAGAAGGATAAAAAGATTTTGTCAGGTTTGGTGTCTGTCTGGCCCTCCTTTTGCTGGCCATCCTGTTCCCTCTGTCTTGTAGCCCTATGTCCCTGATGTGTTTCCCTGCTTTCTGGGCTGCGATGTAGCTCATGGGTTGCGTGACTGGTTCAAAAGGCAAGGCAAGGCAAGACAAGTTTATTTATCCCTCTGGAGTCGACGGCATCATCGGTTGCCGCATATCTTTCTCGTGTAATTCAGTTCATAACTCACTGAAATCGTATTGTAGAAACATGAAAAAAAACACTGACTAAATCCGTAATCCATTAATCCGTAATTAGGTTAAATCGGCTGAAAAGTAAACCATGTCACCTTGCTTTGTTTTACCTGCATCAGGGGCGTATAGTGCGGCCCTCACCTGAAGATCGCTATTCGCATTCCAAATAGCCGCATTTCCGCGTATTCAAATTGCATTCGCATGGTAATTTTATGAACAACGCAGCAGTGAAACGTGATCCAAATACATCTCCATCAGCACCATAAAAGAGGGGGGAGGGGTGTGAATGGCTCATGCATACACATGAAAGTTGCTACATATTCAATGAAAGGAGCCCCGAAATAGTGACATGAGTCTTTGTTATATATTTATCCAACTGAATCTTGCAACTATACCATTTAGTCATCTTCATGTAGCCAAGACTTTGGTGATCAGATATCTGGAATCAAAACAAACTTCCAATATTGGTTGTGTTAGAGAAATATTTACTTTTTATTGTCATTGTGCTAGATGCCATTTCTTAGAAATAACACCCTGCAGCTGCTTGATCTTAATTTAGCAATAACTCTTCTTAAGAATTGTCACTTGAATATCTCCACCCCATATATGGTGATAAACAATGTTGAATGTTATTTGCATATCCTGTTTGTGTACCTCAATAAAAGATACTGCGAGGGGAGTTCCTACTTTGAAGTTGGCTGAGTTCGACTGACAGGCTGACACCTCGAAGTCAGGACCAGACTTCCCTTGCAGCAAGTAAAAAGTCATCACAGCTGTCTGTTGTTCTGTGTTCAGAGATTGGTTGGTTTCCAGCATATCTTTAGAAAAATATAACCCTAACAGCTTGCTATGTACTTTTGTAATGTTTCTGCTAGTGTTCCAAACTGCATTTTGCAATGTCTATACTGTACTTTGATGTCAAATTACAAACTTCAGATATTTACAAAGTACACTAAGATTAAGATGAGTTTAATGCCAAAACAAATATATAAGAAATAATTTATTTGCCATGAATTAAGTTTAGGATACTGAATGAAATGGCCCAGTCAGTGAAAGTGTGTTCCTTACCCTTACACCCCAGAGGGCTATACTGTATAGTACAGGTCAAAAACAAGGCACATTCAAATGAAAGACAAAAGCTGACACCCCTCCACTTGTAGCATTAAGGCTCACCTGAGGCTGATTTCACCTTATATTTATTTATTTATTTATTTATTTATTTTTATCCTTAGCTTTTGTATTTTACTTGTATCTGGGGATGTTTTCTGTACGTGGGTTACTCGTTTAGCTGAATGTAATTGTTGGTGATTTGGCATGATCTGTCGGTTTTACGAAACTCTTGCTGGATGTGTTGTCATAGCAGCACATCCAAATCTTCAAACCTGCTCAGAGCAGGGTTATTCTACATAAACAAGGATTAGCTCACACACTTAATCAGTCTGTGCATGGAAAACCGTTCAGTCATGGCCTCGCCATTCATGGATGAGCGACCAATTGCAATTGGTGCACAAATAATATCAAGGGAATTTTAAATTCAGAGTTTTTCATGATTGGCAAGATCCTTTATTGTTGCTGGATGATATTCTTCTCAAAAGATACCACTTCAGCTGAGATGGAATATTATATCTTAAAGATTTATTAGCTCTGTATAGTAAAAGTCCAGCTAGGCGAAGTCGGGGTATCACAGCCACACAGACAATGTGCATTGACTTGAGATATTTTGCAAGCAGCACTGTTTGAGCCTGAAATATTTCCTTAGGCTTTTCATTGTCTTTCCTGTACACCTGCGAGTGGAGGCAATTTAAGAGGTGTTTCATGCCATCCTCCTGTGTGCTATACCCCTCATTTACCTCATGTGAAACCCAATTGTTACCAGCTGTTTCCGGTTTTTCTTGTTGAGTCCTGTGTATTTAAGTCTGAGCCCAAGTCAGTTTCCCCAGATATGTCATTGAGGTTCGTTGCCATCTGTTCTTTGTTCCCTTAAGAAATCTGTCTGATTTGATTCCTGGCTCCCGGAGTTGATTCCGCTCCCACTCATGCACGGAACGCAACAGAAGGACAGATCTCCCAAAAAAGACACCTGCTAGGATCGAGGAGCGATACCTCAATCTGGTTGATGAGGCTCTATACTGGCTCGATCAGCCCGAGATTAAGGACGACCCCAGGTTGGGAGTTCTCACTTTCTGTACCAGGGACAGGTTGGAGGAGATGTCCCCGTCCGAAGACTCTCACCTCATGGAAGAGGAGAGCGACAACCTGCGGCGGCTGAGAGGCGAGGCGGCTGAAGCAAACCTGAGGCAAATAGCCTCAGACTGTGGCTTGGTGTGTGATCCTCAGCTGGATTTGCCAGCAATTTCTGAGGATTTACCAGAAAGGGAAAAAAGAAGTGGAGGCGCAAAGGGTAGGATACCTTGAAATCTACTATCTCCGTTGCCTGTCCTGCTATAATCGGGAACTCCTCCCAATTCTGAATCCGGCGCTGTTCGCGAAAGACGTTATCACCGCAGCTTCGTCAGAGTGATCGCCCGAAGCCCGCCACCTCCGTGAGTATCCCCAAAGCTCACTTTGCTGCTGCTGCCCCCAAGAAGAAGCCAGAGGCTCGCCTGCCTGCCACTAAGTCTCTGGTTGGGACGACTTTCATCTTTCAAGGCCTTTTCTGGAAGGTGATGGCGGGTTTAACAGTGCATGACTCCCCAGAGGTTTCCTAGTTGTGCATACAGCTTCAAGGGGAGTTTGCAGCATTCACCCCAACTTCACCACCACACAAGCTAGACAAAATAGTAGAGAACCTGTGGGGGCTGCTCTGGTTAGGACAGAGAAGGCTCCTTCGACAGGTGAGACCGCTTCTGTACCTGAAGCGCATTCGCCTACAACAGTGGTCGATGTTCTGCTCTCTGCGGTTTTTGCACTGCCGGCCGACGCCCCAGCCCTAACAGTTCCAGTCCCGGCAGCTGGCGATCTGTGCTCCGTGGTTCCAGTGCCAGTGGCCCCGGCAGCACCCCCTGTAGTTCCTGCTTCGCCCATCCCAGAGGTTCCTGTGCCTCCGTCGGCGCTGCCCAAGGTCACTGCTGCGCCAGCGTTTCCTGCTGCTACGCCGCCCAAGGTCCCTGCTGCGCCGGTGGTCAATGCTCTGCTCCCCACTGTGCCTGACCTGCTTGTGCTTGAAGTTCCTGACACGCCTTTGCCTGATGTTCCTGACCCGCTAGTCCCAGCGGCTGACCCTGCTGCGTCATCGTCCATAGAGGCTCTGACTCCGCCCGCACCTATTGTCCCGACTCCGTCTGCGCCTGATGTCCCGGCCTTGGCTCCGCCCACAGAGATCCCTGCTCTGCCCATCACTGAGCCTACACAGGTTCTGGATCTTGACCTCTATGCTCCAGATCCGGTGCCCCAAACTCCTGACCCTCCTATTCCTGACCCCGCTCTCGCACCACCTGCTCCCAGGATCCCAGTCCCTGTTCCTGAGGAGGTCCTGGACTGCCTGACCATCACTCATCCTCCCTTGATGGAAGGAGAGGAGGAGCTCGAATGGGACCCTTCGGGGAACTCCTTAATGGCCCCAAAGGACCTCTCCAAGGGGTGGGGGGGCACACTGGCATAAAACTAATATCTTATGTTAAATGTGGGGGGATCCAAACAAATAATTATGACATGTGATCCCCCTCAGATTTAATGGCGGCGACGCCCATGCATTAATGAGCCGCATGTTCGAATTGCACATAATTTGTACATTAATAGAGTGAAAGTACTTTCTATTTACATAAGCAAATTCGTTCTCTGACGGTGCCTTTATAGCAATGTGAGTGCAGTCAATGGCTCCAATTACATTGGGAAAACCGGACATCGCTGCAAATTGTGCTTTATTGCTTGCCTGTTCAACCACAGTGTAAGGAAATTTTATATATCTAGGTGACAAGTGGATTATGCCATCCCATACAGCTGGCGTTGCTGTTGACTAAATCACTATGATCCCTGAATATGCGCTCTCTTCTAATTCTTCCACAAGCTACGTCTGAAACATGGATGAGTGAATTATGGAGAAGAATATAATATGTATATGGTTCTGTAGAGACCGGATAGGCAAGATGAGGGGTGGTGTTGCAGTATACGAAAAAGAAAACTTACAGGCAAGGGAGATCATTGATAAAAAAAGTACATAAGCTGTATGGACATTATATGGAATGTTATATGACGATTGTCATGCCTGGCTCGTCCTATCCTCCTCATGTGTGCCACGTCACCTGATTATCCACATGTGCTTCCCTGATCTTGCCCAGCTGTGTCTGATTATTTTCGCCCAGTCTTGTCTATTTGAGTCCACGGTTTTTGCCCTGGTTTTTGTCCGTCATTGATGTTAGTCGATGTCAGTGCTATTGTTTTGCTCCGTTCTGTCCCGCCCCTTATTAAATACCCATTTCCTCGACTTTTGCCTGCATGCCTCGTCTTTCCCTGCCTACCTGCCAGCCTGCCCGTCCGATCACCCGCGATCCTGACAACAATATCAGGATTATGAGTAATAAAAATGATGTGGTGGTTAATTTAATTTACCTGGGATACAATGGGACATAGTCTCTGGCTTTTCTGTAAATGAACTTGTTACGTGCCGTAAGGTTAGGGGAGGGGTTGCTCTGCAGATCCTGATCGTTGCCCAGCTCCCTTCGACTCCGCCTCCCGGACCTGGCCACGCCCCGAGATTCGACACTACTTCCAACAACAACAACAAATTTATTTTTATATAGCGCATTATCACAACATTACATTGTCTCAAAGCGCTTTACAGCATCCTCACCCAAAGCCCACAGTGAGTAAGCCATAGGCGACAGTGGCAAGGAAAAACTCCCTAGAAGGAAGAAACCTTGGGAGGGACCAGACTCAAAGGAGGAGCCCATCCTCCAGGGGCCGGCAGGGATAGTCAAATAGAGAGATGGTTAAGTGCCAGACATGGGCCAAGTCACATTGTCCCAATCATAAGATTTCCGCATTTATGATCGAAAGAGCCGTGGCGGGAAAGTAGCAGGAGCTCTGCTCACTGTTGGTTTTGTTATTGGATTGTTTGTGTGTTGATTACTTGTGTATGACAGATTTTTGGTTTTCTGGTTTTGACTTTTGCTTTGCCCTTCCTGTACCTTTGCCTTCGGTTTGACTGTCTCCTGGTTTTGATCTCTTGCCTTCCTCCTGACTATTCTCTTTGCCTCGCCCCTTTGGTTACTGTGTTTCGGCTTTGGTGTGTTCTGTATGTTCGTTTCTGTTAAGTGCGTAGGGAGTGACTGCTGTTTTGTTTTGTGTACGTGTGGCTTATTCTGTGTTTTGGTTAGGGAGTTAGGCTTAGTCTGTGTCATTTCTTTTTCTCACCTTTTCGTTTTGTTTAGAATTAGTTTAGTTGTGGACGTGTTCGGTAGTGCTGTTTTGTTTATTGTTTTGGCCGTGTCACTCCCGAAGTCTGTTGCCCTATTGTTTGTGAAAGTCTTTGTGAATAAATATAAAAAAATACAAAAAAGATCCCTTTGTTTCCTGTGTTCCCTTTTCCCATACCCTGGTTGTCTCGTTTTCCCCTCTCCTTTCCCTTTACCTTCCTGACGGTCCTCAACCCTAGACTGAGGATCGTAACAAACTTAAGATGTTGGAATTATTACAGGATTGTTTTTTTTACTCAGTTTGGTAATACCCCACAGTTTTAGAAAGTATATTAGGAAGGCTAACTTTAATGGTATGAGACTGAAACTAGAAACTGTAAACTGGATGGAGTTAAACAGCAAAATTGTTGAATAGGCATGGGAATTTTTAAAAGCACATGGTTGCAAGTGCAAGAGAACTTCATACCTGTTTCCAGCAAAACTAAATCTAGGAAACTGCAATGAAGGTGGTTTACTAAGGAAATTAAGAATACTGTATAGTCAGGTGGAAAAGGGCTCTGTTTCACAAATGGAAAATAACGAATGATTTCAAAATAAAGCAGGAGTATTTAAGTCTACAGGTTGAATTAAAAAATAACATTAGACTCTCCAAGGCTAAGGATGACAATAAAAGTTTCTTCCAATATTTTAATTTTAAAGAAGACCTCTAAAAGCTGAAATCACTAATTAGCAGGATAGCAAGGGCCTTATAATTGAAAATGAAATTGATATAGTAAATGATTTTAATGATTATTTTACATGGGTGTTCACAGTACACGAGTCACTTACCACAATGTAGTATAAATACAGCATCGTCTATGACCAATATATGTATAACTCAGGCTGAGCCTAGCTAAGCCCGAAATAAATAAATCACAAGGCTTTGATTGTCATGCCCGGCTCGTCCGCTCCTCATGTGTGCCATGCCCCCTGATTACCCACGTGTATTTCCCTGATCGTCTCCAGCTTTGTCTAGTTACTTTGATTAGTCCTGTGTATTTAAATCCTGGTCTCCCCGGTTTACCTTGTCCGTCATTGATGTCAGTCAGTGTCCGATGTTCCCCGTTCCCTGAAACCTATGATTAAACTCCCGTTTTGCCCCGTATTTGCCTGTCCGCTTGTTCCTGTTCGCTCGCCTGCCCGACGATCGCCCGCTTTGCCAGCGAGATCGTGACAGAATGACGGACCTAAAGGAAAAGGCACCTTCCGTAACCGAGGAAGAGTACATCGGTTACGTAGAGCAGGTGCTTTTCTGGATTGCTCAACCCGGCATCCGGGAGGATACCCCGGCATGGGATCTCGTAAGCCGGAACAGAGACATCCTGGACCAGCTGTCTCTCGAGAAGGACGCTCACCTCACTGGGGAGGTGCGCGAGAACTTCCGGCAGCTGGTCAAGCTCCAGCCAGAGCGGTGGGTCGCTCCAAGTGAGCCCGGGACTATTCTCCCACCGTCTGCTTTTGTAGAAAGCCCACAGCCTCCCCTCCCGACGAGGAGTCGGAAGAAGAGGAGAAAGCCTGCGATCGTCCCAGTGATCGCTCTGGGGAAGTGTGTACTCGTTTCCCCCGAGGCACTTCCTCCGTCACCCCCTGAGCGATGTCGACCAGAGCAGCTGGCCTTTATGGAGGCCAGAGCGGTGCGGGAAGCCATCCCGCTAGTCCCCCGCTCTCTTAAAGGGGCCACGCCCGTTTCACCCGCGGCTCTCGCCGACAAATACTTCACCCTCCAGGGACTTTACTGGAGAGTGATGGGGGAACTGGCCCCACAGGGCCCCCCTGAGGGGGAGAGGCTCGCCGAGCAGCTGGCGCTGGATTTCGCCTCATTTTCTCCAGAATCTCCTTCTTCCGACCTGGAGAGAATGGCTGAGGACCTCCGGAGGCTGATCAAGCTCCGGAGATCACCGGCTTCGCCTTCCGAGCAGCAGCAGCCGCCGCTGTCGCCCGCGGACCCCGCTCCCATGCGGCCACCCCTGCCCGAGGATCCCTCTCCCGTGCGGCCGCCGCTGCCTGTGCAGCCGCCTGCGCAGCCGCTGCAGCCTGCGCAGCTCCCCCTGCCTGCAGCTCCAGGGCAGGCGCCCCCACTGCAGCAGCCTGCAGCTCCAGGGCAGGCGCCCCCACTGCAGCAGCCTGCAGCTCCTGTCCCTGACTGCGCTCCTGTCCCTGACGCGCTGCTGCAGCCCCAGAGGCGCCCCCTCCGCCTGCTGCAGCCCCAGAGGCGCCCCCTCCGCCTGCTGCAGCCCCAGAGGCGCCCCCTCCGCCTGCTGCAGCCCCAGCTCCTGTCCCTCCGCCTGCTGCAGCTCCTGTTCCTTTCACCCTAGTCCCCGAGGTGGTCCCGGACGATTCCATCTTGGCTCCTCCCTCTTCGGAGGTGGAGGAGCTGGAATGGGACCCCACGGGGACAGAACTTGTGACTCCTTGTCCCTCGCCCCGGCGACGTCAACCCCGACCTAGGGTCGGCCTCTCTGTGTTCCGCAGGGGAAGGGGGCACAGACGCAGGGCTGGGGTCCCGCCCGCCCTGCCCCCTGGCTCGCCCTGCCTCGTCTGCGCTGGGGCTCGGTTGGCGCCCGCGGGTCCTGGCCCTCTGGGTCGGCTGTCCCCTGCGGGTCCCCCTCCGGTGCCTCGTCGCCCTGCCTCGCTCCCCCCTCCGGTGCCTGGTCGGTCGCCGGGGGGCTCCCCGACGGCGGCTCCTCGGTCGCCTGAAGGGCCCCCACCTTCGGCCCGTCGGAGGACGTCGCTGCCTGCGGCGGCTCCCCCCCTCGCCTTGCCTTCGCCCTGGCCCCTTCCAGCTCCCTCGTCCCCTTCCCCGGTGCTCCCTCCTGCTCCCTCCCTGGCCCCTCCGCGGGTCCCTCGCCCTGTCTTCTCTGCCCCTCCGAGGTCCCCTCCGGCTCCGGCCTCCCGGCCGCCTGCGGCCCCTCTGGCTGCCTCCCGTCACCCGCTTGGGCTCCCTCGGGCTCCCCTTTGTTCCCCCTCCTTGTCTCCCTACGCCCTGCCTTTGTCCCGCCTGTCTCTGCCCCTTCGTTTTCTGCTCGCCCTTTCGTTCTGCCCGTCTCTGTTCCTTGTGCCCCGGTGTACCCGCCTTGCACTCCTGGCCCCTTTGTTCCGTCCGTTCCTTCTGTGTCTCCCTTCCTATCGTCCGTTTGCCTATCTGCTTTCCCGACCGTCTGTCAGGTTTTGTCCTTTGTCTTGTCCCTCGCTGTGTTCTGTGCCTCTGTCTTGTTCCCGGTCCCGCGTCGTTGATTCTGTTTTTGTTTTTCAGGTCCTGTTTTGCCTCGTCCCGTCCATCGCCCCCTTCCTTGGCGCGCCCGGAGTAGCGCGCCTTTGGGGGGGGGGGTTCTGTCATGCCCGGCTCGTCCGCTCCTCATGTGTGCCACGCCCCCTGATTACCCACGTGTATTTCCCTGATCATCTCCAGCTTTGTCTAGCTCCTTTGATTAGTCCTGGTCTCCCCGGTTTACCTTGTCCGTCATTGATGTCGTTTGATGTCAGTCAGTGTCCGATGTTCCACGTTCCCCGAAACCTATGATTAAACTCCCGTTTTGCCCCGTATTTGCCTGTCCGCTTGTTCCTGTTCGCTCGCCTGCCCGATGATCGCCCGCTTTGCCAGCGAGATCGTGACAGAGATGGCATCTTACCTATAGTTTTAAAAGAGTTGACGGATATTATTAGCCAACCTTTAACTTTACTATTCCAGAAATCCTTATCTGCTGGAGTGGTACCTTCAGATTGGAAGCGTGTTAATATAACACCCATATTAAAAAAAGGGGATAGAAGTAATCCAGCAAACTATAAGCCAATCAGTTTAACTAGCATTACTGGAAAAATAATGGAAGCTATAATCCAAGTGAAAATGGTAGATTACCTGGATGCAAATAACATTCTGAGGGGTAGCCAACATGGATTTAGGATAATTAATTTACTTGAGTTCTTTGAGGAAGTTACAAGAGAAATTGATCACAAAAAGGCCTACGATGTCTACTTAGATTTACAGAAGGCCTTTGATGTCCCCCCAAAAACGGCTTTTTCTTAAGCTAAAAACTGCAGGGATTTTAGTAACTGTAGCAGCGAGTAGTTATTAGAGACACAATGTCACAGTGGGCCTGCATTCATAGTGGGACACTGCAGGGTTCAATTTTAGGACCACTCCTAATTTACAGTAATGATATTGACACCAATACATTCAGTAAATTAGTTAAATATGCAGACGACACCAAGGTGGGTGGTGCAGCAGATACTGATCTAGCAGCAGAGAGGCTGCAACAGGATCTGGATTTAATTAGCGACTGGGCTGATACCTGGCAGATGAAATTTAACATAGATAAATGTAAGGTAATCCATGCAGGGAGCAGAAATATAGAGTACTTATACTGTGTATATATTGATACTTTATGGGTTCCACTGAAATAAAGGTAGCTGATTATGAGAAAGACTTCGGTGTGTATGTTGATGCTTCCATGTATCACTCTCGTCAGTGTGGGGAAGCAATAAAAAAGGCCAATAGGATGTTGGGTTACATCTCTAGGTGTGTAGAGTTTAAGTCAAGGGAGGTGATGCTACGATTATATAATTCCTTGGTAATACCCCACCTTGAATTTTGTGTGCAGGTTTTGTCACCATAAGAAGGATATTGCTGCCTTAGAAAGGGTGCAACGTAGGGCTACAAGAATGATTCCTGGTCTTAAAGGAATGTCTTATGAGGAGAGGTTAGCTGAGCTGAATCTCTTTAGCCTCAAGCAAAGGAGACTAAGGGGGGACATGATCCAGGTATATAAGATTATAACAGGTCTGGATTCTGTTCAGCCAAATAGCTATTTCAGTATTAGTTTAAATAATAGAACTTCTGGCCATAAGTGGAAATTTATTTGAGGAATCACTTCTTCACACAGCATGTAGCTGGAGTATGGAATAGTCTTCCTGTTAGTGTAGCGCAAGCTAAAACCCTGGGTTCCTTTAAATCAGAGCTAGATACTGTAAGATTTTAACAACTCTGAGCTATTAGTTAAGTTCTCCCCAAATGAGCTTGAGAGGCCGAATGGCCTCCTCTCATTTATAAATTTCTTATGTTCTTATGAAAGGTAATACTACATTCATGTGAAGAATACAATAACTAAAAACTACTTACACATTTAATTTGTCAGACATTTTTTGCCAGCAGTCTTTTCTGGTTTGGACCGCTTTTGACGTGTTTCCTTTAGTACATATTAAATCTTTAAATTCATCAAACCCCTCTAATAAAAGGTCCTGCTCAGACTACGTGACTGTTTTTTGACATTTTATGGAAGCCAATGAGAGACTTGCCAATGAAGTTTTCTAGACTCAATATATATGGGCTTTTTAAGCAGCGCAGGCGCGCGCAATCATCTCGGATGATTGGATCCAGCTAGACTAATCTACTACACAGCTGCGTTTGAAAAACCGACTTATCCCGGATGAGTTTCACCGACATTAACTCATTCAAGATGAGACATCTGATCTCGGATGATTTATGCTCATACGGAAAATACCCCCCGTTTCCTAGTTCCTATATTTGTTGCTCCTTTGTTGATTGGCTGATTTTTGTGATAGTCCACACCTGCCCTTTGTTAGAATTTGTTATCTGTGTGTGTATTAGTGCCAAACTTTGTCCTATTCCTCAGTCAGTCATTGTGTTTATGTTACTGCGTGTTGTAGCCTTCCTCCGTTCCCTTGTAGTGTTACTTTGTAGTTTCTTCTATTTACTGCTTGTTTTTCCTTTTTTTGTATTGACCCTTCAAAGCCTCTTTATTTTGTGATTTCCCCTTTGTTGTATTGTTTGTTAATAAACTCACTTGTCTCGTCAATCCTTTCCCTAAAGCAAGGAAAATCTGTTGCACAATATTGCAAAGCAACGCTTATTTTTTATTGCTTGGATTATAAATAAAACATTTTTCATATACTTTTTGAAATATTTAGGAACAGAGAATGCCTAGAACCCAGAAGGAGAACATAAAAAGCTTCTTCGCACTACTCCTCATGAACATAATGTAATGTAATACAGGCTATTCCCAGGTTACAAAGGACATGTGCTCCTTAAGTCATTTACAGTATGTTCAGATTTATGTACCTGCATAAATTGAAGTAAGTTCGAATAGGTACATATGTTTCTTATTTAGTGTTAGTCAAATATTTGTCTTAGTATATATTTTACCTTTCTATGCATATAAAACACTTAAGAAACACTTATTAATATAATAATTAAAAGCTCTTAAATGTAATAATACAGCACGTAATAATAGTAATAATTAGAAGAATAAAAGTAACTACGCATGATACTGTAATATGCCTCGAGCCAACGTGCAATGTTTTCACTTTATTACGAACCATTGTATTTAACCTGAAATTTTAATATACAGTACACCCATTCATAACACAGGGGTTATGGGGGTCGGTCCCTAATAATCTGGAAAATCAACATACAGACCTGCTTCTGACACATTTTTGTGGGCGTCTCACACATTTGGAATGATTGTCCCACACTCCCGCTAGCCTGTGGTTTTTCAGTCATCCATGTTTAAATTTCATGCTAAAAATTAAGATTTTAACATTTTAACACATTTCTGTATCACCACTAAATGGCACAAGTCATCTACCAGTTAAACTTAAAAACATGGCCTGAGATGACTCAGTTTGAAATAAAAATCTTCAGAAAGAGGAAATATTTAGAAATTTCCACCATGGCAATGCTCCAAAAAGCCAATTACCCAGCAAAGTGGGGTAAACCCTTTGAAAAACCCTTGGAAGCTCTATACGAGTAAAGATATGAGAAATGTGTGATACAAAGTTCACTATGAGACATTGCATGAGAGACTGCCATAAACATGCTTGGCATCCTCCAAACCACTGTAAATAGAGTAGCGCCAGAGGGATCAGTGCATCCCGGCATGCTCGCAAGCCGTGTACATAAACCATATATACAGTATGTACATGTATATAGCCCTTGTATATGTATTGCGTATACTCGTACCTGTGTTGCATGTGTAATCCTGATGTGCTCTAGTATTGTGTCATGACCTACTATGTGTGAGCCTTCCTGTTTAGTGTCTAACCTTCCCGCATTTGCCTGCCATGTTGATTTCCGTGTTATTGTTGCAATTTGTGCGGTCCTTTTAAGGACTTGTTATAAAGAGCAACTTTGTGTCAATCTGTCTCTCCTCATCTTTATTCGCCACCGCTGCAATGCCTCATTCTGCCAGGCACCAAAATACATTTCATGCATTTCTGAGTTTAGAATTACCAGCGCTCACACATCTATTGTGAAACTCATGGTTTCAGACTCTCACGCTCTCAAGCAAGAAATTTTATGATTAATCTATATTACTCCATTATAAACCTAAAATTTGATAAATCAAAAGAGTTGGGGTAGAGTACAAATTCTTCAGACTATTTACAAGGTAATAAAATGGTTACATACATGTAAATGCATGTGCAAACCTGAAAATGTCACCCCAGCTAGCTGACCGAAGTTGCCACCCTGTGAATTACTAAACTGTTTGTGTATCTCTGCTGGACTTCATCTGTCATCCCTAGCTTTCACAAATCTTCCAAAAATTTCCCATTTAATTTCTTATGCCGACCTCACGATGTATAAAAACCATGATGAGCAAAGTCATGATGCAGATGGGTTGACTGTAATAGGCTTTATGGCAATCCATTTGTGAGATTGAGTTGTCTGTGAGTCAGATGTTCTTAACTCAGAGACTGCCAGTAATCACACTAAGATCCTTTCCATGTTTCAGAAAGTAAACTACACACATCACTTTCTCCTTTTACATAATACATTAAAATGGCCAGCAGAAAGCACAGAACACCTTGGATGTGATGTCTGTCCATCTCAAAGTCACAATACATCAGTTAACCAAACCACAAGTCTTCAGACAGAATGAGGAAGTCAGCATGTAGCCATGGAGTGAGCTGGGAGTGAGAAGCAGACCCACAGTACTGCAGACAGTCAATCTCTGTCCAGCTTTATGCAGAATGCTGAGTATCCTGAGTATCTCCGCAGAACAGAAACACACTGACAGTCAGATTTGATGTAGACAACCAGCCAACATAAGCTACCAAATCCAGTATTAACAGTTAGTAAACATACTGGAACATGTGCTCTGCAGCTTCAACTCAAGTTAATTTGAGTTAAGTTTAGAGGATGTGATTGTTGAATGGGAATATGTCAGCATTGTGTTTATTTGTAAATTATGCTATAATAACAGCTTTAATAAATGTTTCAGGTGAATATATAATTTCAGTGCCAATACTTAGATAGAGATAATATTGACTTTTATGACATGCAATACAGAAATTATGATTGTATACCTCTCTTTAGGTAATAACATCATCTTCAAAAAAATAAACAAATCTATTAATTTATAAATTATCATTTTGTGGTACTTACTCTTTCCTTGATTCATGTACTAAAGTACCATAAATGACACACTCTTATTCTGTAAGAGGAAAACACAATATGTACTCATGCTGTTGAAACATATCTAACTAAAGCTTTCAACATCATACTGTATCAAGAAAAACATAAAATTCAAATAATAATAATTCTTCTAAAAGTGTTTACCTACTTGTTGCTGTCGTGGTCTTCAGTTCAAATCATAAAGTTTCTAAATTCAAAACACACTTATATACCAGTATTATGCATAACCCCTCCTTGTTTCCTATAGTTAATGCCCTGAAAAAAACTACTCCCAGTGACATAAAGGCCTGTTTCTCACACATACCATCTGGGTTAGATTCACTTTAACATTAGAATGTTCAACTTTCTGTCACTGAGTATCAGTTCAGTCAATTTCTGCTTTTGAATTCTAAATGTACATAGAATTAAGCAGTTTAATTGAATGAACTTGATATCCAAAAATATAACCTTCATAATACCAAGCAGGGATATCATACTCACAGGGATATCATACTCACATAACAACCTAAAATCGTATTCCTGGACTTTATACAGCTGAAATATATCCACCAAAAGAATTTTTGTTAAAACAAGAAGTGTTTTGTTTAAAATCTATATTCTTTCTTTATTCTGTATAAAATTAATTCAAAAGAATTTTCAACAAAAATATCCATGGATATATTCAGGCATACAAATTACAGAAAGAATTGAAAAATGCCATCAAATGTCATTTTTTCAGATAAG
Source organism: Brienomyrus brachyistius (assembly GCF_023856365.1). Classification (NCBI taxonomy): domain Eukaryota; kingdom Metazoa; phylum Chordata; class Actinopteri; order Osteoglossiformes; family Mormyridae; genus Brienomyrus; species Brienomyrus brachyistius. The sequence goes on along the minus strand of NW_026042306.1, from coordinate 1,597,701 downwards.
TCTTTCTCCTGTGGGGATTAGCATTTTATGAAATGCATATTTACCTTGGTTAGGATATATGAGCCATAGGAGGCACTCAGTCATAGTTCCTTTTCTACACTTGTCCCAAATAAACAGCACCATTTGTCCTCAATTTACTGTTTATTGCATAATTGGTCTTATTACAATCATAAGACTCTTACTCAGACTGAAAATCACTTGTGTCTTTAGCCATATTGGAGTTTATTTCGCGGTTACTATAGATACCATTAGGGTTTTTCAGATTTTCCCCTAGATACCAGCAATGTTAATTGAACCACTCTGACACTCTACATGAAGTATGGCTTTAAACAAATGCACATGATCAACAACACAAGCATTCATAATAGATAAGGAACTGTCACTGAGGCATTGAGGTGCTCTGACGCACAAAATTCACACACATGCACAAATGTAGGAGTAAGATAACTATGGGTCAGGGGCCTGCAAGAAGTGTGGAGTGCAGGTACAATACTTTGTGTTACAAGGAGACTTTAATTCAATGCAAAATGTAGGAAAATGCCCCATTAGGATCATCACAGTGTGCAAGTGAATAAATTTAATTCCACCCCAAAGCCCTTCATTTTCGTCACATAGCACATTCCTAACAATATCCTCCAAAATGTCCTGAGAAGACCATATACAGAAGCTTAGAGACATATATACCCCAATAATGTAATAATTTCCCAATAACACGACACTCAAAAAATAAATGCTTAAATGATTAAAAATGTAATAAAAACTTGTCTAATAATGTAACATAATCCATCCATCCATTTTCCTTAACCTCTTATCCCATTGGGTCGCGAGGGGTCCAGGGCTTATCCCAGAAGCAATGGGCACGAGGCAGGATGGGGGGCCAGCCCATTGCAGGACACACTCACACACCATGCACTCACACATGCACACCTACAGGCAATTTAGCAACTCCAATCCTCAGCATGTTTTTGGAGTGTGGGGGAAAACCAGAGTACCCAGAGGAAACCCCACGACGACATGGGGAGAACATGCAAACTCCACACACATGTGACCCAGGCGGAGACTCGAACCTGGGTCCCAGAGGTGTGAGGCAACAGTGCTAACCACTGTACCACCATGCTGCCCCATGTAACATAATATTACTAATAAATTAATAAGTTATCACATTACAAAAAAAATCATATTAAAGGTTGGTAATGATTTCCAAATGGATAAAATTTGTCTGATAATGTACATTTTCTAAATGTAATAGATAGATACAGTAGACCAAAATATCCCAAGGTTGGCTAACTAGTCAACCACAACTGTCACAAATAAACGTCACAAATAAGGACATTATGCCTGGATCTGGGTAAATACTAAAATCAGATTAGCCGGTAGGTGCGTGTTTAAGCCTATTTATGCACAGGTACGCCAACAGGATAAGCCTTTAACAACCACATGTGAACACTATCAAGCCCATCAACTTTTCCACACTTCAGCCTCTTTCAATCCCCCATATCTCAATGCTGATTAGGAAATAACATATCACAATGCATGCAGCTATATCAGAAAATGGAGCAGTTAGTCATGTTCCCATCATTGGGCCATACAATATGCATCATCTCCAGAACGCCTTGGACATGCTTCACACAGATCCCATTCCAGGAAATGAAGGGGGGCATGTCAGTAATGACTTGCCATAATTTGTGATTGTTTGGGACAATTTCAATGTTTCCACAGAACAAATCCCATCCAAGAATGGGTTGGTGCCATCCAAGACTGCCCCCTCCCTAACTCTCCATTCCTGAGCTCTTTTCAGTGTGGAGGTGGGAAGTTTTTGACCTCATGATCAAATGCTGATTCTAGATGCATTGAATTCTGAATGCTTGTTAGGATATAACAGCAGAAGCTTGTTGAGCTGGGTGATCCATGCATTATACTTTTTCCCAACCTAACCCTAACCCTAACCCAACCTGAAAGGGAGAGCATTCCATGTGATGAGGATGAAATACATGAATACATGAGGTGAAATAATCACATACTGCATCACTTGCTCTTCACTTTTCAGTTTGGTTTGTTGGTTCCCACACTGCATGGTTGCCATTTTGTTGTTTTTGTGCTATAGAGTGCTGTGAAACTTTGTTTTCCAAATACCTTTTGATGCCACTTTAGCTTGAAATGAATGGTTCTGAGTGAAAAAGATTCATTCTGTAACAATAGTCATTTTTACTAGTAATTTATAATGTGTGTGTGTGTGTGTGTGCGTGTGTGTGTATTATTGCGTTATAAATTGTGTAGCTGCCTGGGTAGGAATGCTGATTCAGTGAGGAATGCTGAAGTACAGCAGATACAGGGAGTATGGGATTAGAAGCTCACTATCTAATTACTCTCTAAATCTAATTGGCACTGGAAAATACGGCTCACATGATGCTCTCAGTCTCCACTGAACATTGTTTAAGTAAACACTAGGTAACTAAGGCTTATTCAAACAGCCATAAAATGTTTTTTTCCTTTGTTTTCTAAATTTTAACCACCGTCTCACGGTGGCCAAACCAAGACAGACGGGAGGTGTCATTAAGGAATATTATTTAGCATTACGTAAAGTCCCCCCCTGGAGCCGAGACCTTATCGTGGTGGAGGGGTTTGCGTGTTCCAATGATCCCAGGAGCTACGTTGCCTGGGGCTTTTTGCCCCTGGTAGGGTCACCCAAGGCAAACAGGTCCTGGGTGAGGAACCAGACAAAGTGTGGCTCAAAAGACCCTTCATGATGAAGAAAAACATGGACACACGTTTTCCCTTGCCTGGACGCGGGTCACCGGGGTCCCCTCCTGGAGCCAGGCCTGGGGGTGGGGCTCGATGGTGAGTGCCTGGTGGCCAGGCCTACACCCATGGGGCCTGGTCGGGTACAGCCCGAAGAAGGCACGTGGGTCCCCCCTCCAATGGGCTCACCACCTGTAGGAGGGGCCAAAGGGGTCGGGTGCAGTGTTGAGTGAGCTGGGCAGTAGCCGAAGGCGGGGACCTTGGCGGTCTGATCCTCGGCTGCAGAAGCTAGCTCTAGGGACATGGAATGTGACCTCTCTGGTGGGGAAGGAGCCTGAGCTGCTGTGCGAGGCTGTGAGGTTCCGACTAGATGTAGTCGGGCTCACCTCGACACACGGCTTGGGCTCTGGAACCAGTCTCCTCGAAGGGGGTTGGCCTCTCTTCCACTCTGGAGTTGCTCACGGGGAGAGGCGCCGAGCAGGTGTGGGCATACTTATTGCCCCTTGGCTGGGCGCCTGTACATTGGGGTTTACCGCGGTGGACGAAAGGGTAGCCTCCCTTTGCCTTCGGGTGGGGGGACAGGTGCTGATTGTTGTTTGCGCTTATGCACCAAACAACAGTTCAGAATACCCACTCTTTTTGGAGTCCTTGGAAGGGATGTTGGAGAGCACTCCTCCCGGGCACTCTCTTGTTCTACTGGGGGACTTCAATGCTCACGTGGGCAATCACAGTGAGACCTGGAGAGGCGTGATTGGGAGGAACGGCCCCCCCCCGATCTGAACCCGAGTGGTGTTTTGTTATTGGACTTCTATGCTCGTCACGGATTATCCATAATGAACACCATGTTCAAGCATAAGGGTGTCCATATGTGCACTTGGCACCAGGACACCCTAGGCCGCAGTTCGACTTTGTGGTTGTGTCATCGGACTTGCGGCCGCATGTATTGGACACTCAGATAAGGAGAGGGTCGGAGCTGTCAACTGATCACCACCTGGTGGTGGGTTGGCTCTGCTGGTGGGAGAGGAAGCCTGTCAGACCTGGTAGACCCAAGCGTATAGTGAGGGTCTGCTGGGAATGCCTGGCGGAATCCCCTGTCAGGAGGAACTCCAACCTCCGGCAGAACTTCGCTCATGTTCTGGCGGAGGCGGGGGACATTGAGTCCGAATGGGCCATGTTCTGTGCCTCAATGTTGAGGCGGCTGACCGGAGCTGTGGCTGTAAGGTGGCCAGTGCCTGTCTTGGCGGCAATCCCCGAACCCGCTGCTGGACACCGGCGATGAGGGATGCTGTCAAGCTGAAGAAGGAGTCCTATCGGGCCTTTTTAGCCTGTGGGACTCCGGAGGCAGCTGATAGGTACCAGCAGGCTAAACGGATTCGGCGGTCACTGAGGCAAAAACTCGGGTAACGACTTCCGGATGGCTTCGAGGAGATTCTCGTCCACCATCCGGTGTCTCAGGGCGGGAAAGCGGTGTAACATCAACACTGTTTATAGTGGGGATGGTGCGCTGCTGACCTCAGCTCGGGACATTGTGAGTCGGTGGAAGTAATACTTCGAAGATCTCCTCAATCCCACCGACACATCTTCCAATGAAGAAGCAGAGTCTGAGGACTTGGGGGCGGAGAGGAGGGTCCGTCGGATAGTCGAACCTCGGATTCAGGAGGAGTAGTGTGGTTTTCTCCCTGGCCGTGGAACAGTGGACCAGCTCTATACTCTCGGCAGGGTCCTGGAGGGTGCGTGGGAGTTTGCCCAACCAGTCTACATGTGTTTTGTGGACTTGGAGAAGGCATTCGACCGTGTCCCTCAGGGAGTACTGTGGGGAGTGCCCCAGGAGTATGGGGTGCCGGGCTGCCTTATAAGGGCTGTTTGGTCCCTGTACGACCGGTGCCAGAGCTTGGTCCGCATTGTTGGCAGTAAGTCAGACTCGTTCCCGGTGAGGTTTGGACTCCGCCAGGGCTGCCCTTTGTCACCGATTCTGTTCATAAGTTTCCTTCCCCAAGTGGAGGAGTTGAAGTATCTCAGGGTCTTGTTCACGAGTGAGGGAGGAATGGAGCGGGAGATCGACAGGTGGATCGGTGCGGCATCAGCAGTGATGCGGGCGCTGCATTGGTCTGTCATGGTGAAGAAGGAGCTGAGCCAAAAGGAAAAACTCTCGATTTACCAGTCAATCTATGTTCCTACCCTCACCTATGGTCATGAGCTATAGGTACTGACCGAAAGAACGAGATTGCGAGTGCAAGCGGCCGAAATGAGTTTTCTCCGCAGGGTGGCTGGGCTCTCCCTTAGAGATAGGGTGAGGAGCTCAGTCATTCGCTGCTCCTCCGCATTGAGAGGAGCCAGGTGAGGTGTCTCGGGCATCTGATTAGGATGCCTCCTAGACACCTCCCTGGTGAGGTGTTCCGGGCATTTCCCACTGGGAGAAGGCCCCGGGGAAGACCTAAGACATGCTGGATGGACTATGTCTCTCGGCTGGCCTGGGAACACCTCGGAATTCCCCTGGAGGAGTTAGATGAAGTGGCCAGGGAGAGGAAATTCTGGGTTTCCCTGCAAAGACTGCTTCCCCTGCGACCTGACCCTGGATTCAACTGAAGATAATGGATGGATGGATGGATTATGTAACGTAGAATATAAGTATTATGATATTAAAACACTGCGATGGGCTGGCCCCCCATCCAGGGTTGTTCCCTGCCTCGGGCCCATTGCTTCCAGGATAGGCTCCAGACCCCCGGCGACGCAGTAGGATCAGCGTTTGGAAAATGGATGGATGGATGGATATTATTAAAAAGTATGCCAAATATCCATGATGTAATCAGTACAATGTAAACATTATAATGTAATCAACAGCATGTAATCAGTTGAGTAGCTACTTTATGTTAGTCCTGAACCTATGAATATCCACTTTTATTAGCGTATATTTTATCGCTTTTATGTTAAAGGACAAATATATTATCAACCCTCTAGTTAGATAATTTGTAACAGGCTGAAGCTGCCAAAGTTACTACTGAAGGAAGGGATTCGCCTGATTTCAGCAAAAGTACACAGCTGAGCATTTTTAAAAAACCAAGTGGAGATGGTCGCGCCACCATTATGTTCGGCCGAGGGACCAAACAGTAAAAGAAATGACTAGCAAACTTATGACCTAGGGGTGTGGATTAAGGGAAAAACCATGATTCTGAATGGTTGAAGGAATGATGATGCTTAAGTGACGAAATATTGTTAAATCATAACTTGTATAAAAATTGGTGTAAAACAGTATTGGACACCTTAGTTATAACTTCATTGTTGCAATAAAGACTGAATTTGGATCTACATAAGCGGCTTCTGACTTCTGATTTGGTGGGGAAGGAAAAACCACAACATCATGCCCTGCATCTCTTCCCCCTTTTTGTTCTTTCCCTTGTGTGGCCCCTATTGGTTTTACCCCAAGCCTGTGGCCCCTACTAGGTTTCCCCCAAGCCTTCTGTCCTTGCCCTCAACATGACAGATGGGTGGATGGATGGATCTAAAAATATTTTTTATTGTACATAAATTATGCTGTTATATTATAAATTCAAAGCAATACATTTGTTTAATGTGTCACGACCGCGGTCGGGCAAAGCGGCGATCGTGCGGGTCGGCAGGCGAGCAGGAACAGGCAAGTAGGCAAAGTCGGGAAATACTGGGGATTTATTGGTGGACAGGAAACAGATACGGGGAACATCTACTCACGCCAACGAACATCAATGACAGACAAGGAAAACTGGGGAGACCAGGACTTAAATACACAAGACTGATTGAAAGCAAACGGACACAGCTGGGTACGATCCGGGAAACACACGTGGGTAAGCAGGGGGCGTGGCACACAGGAGGAGCGGACGAGCCGGGCATGACAGAACCCCCCCCCAAAGGCGCGCTTCACCGAGCGCGCCAAGGAAGGGGGCGACGGACGGGACGAGGTAAACCAGGACCTGAAAAACAAAAACAGAACCCATCAACACGGGACCGGGAACAAGACGGAGACACAGAACAAAGCCAGGGACAAGATGTAAGACAGAAGCTGACAAAGGGACGGGAAGGCAGAGAGACAGATCAGGAAGGGAGAAACAGAGGGAACAGGAGGAACAAAAGGAGCGGGAGTGACGGGAGGGAATGACGGGAAACCAGGAGCGGAGCGGGGCAGAACAAAGGGACCAAGAACAGAAGACAGCGGGACAGAGGCAGGCGGGACAAAGATGGAAGGAGGAGAGGGGAACGAAGGGACAAAGGCAGGAGCGAAGGGCGACAAGGAGGGGGAACAGAAGGGAGCCCGAGGGAGACCCAGCGGGCGACGAGAGGCGGCCGGAGGGGCCAAGGAGGCCGGGCGAGGGACCGAGGCAGGGGCCGAGGAGGGAGCAGGAGGGGCCACCGAGGAAGGGGACGAGGATGTAGGAGGGGCCCACGGCGAAGGCCCGGAGGAGGGGGGAGCCGCAGCAGGCGGCGACGTCCGGGGGAGGGCCGGAGGTAGAGGCCCCGCAGGCAGCCGAGGAGCCGCCGACGAGGGACCCGCAGGAGCCCGACGAGACGCCGACCGAGGGAGAAAGGCAGGGGGACGAGGTCTCGGAGGGGGGCCCGCAGGCGACCGCTGACCCGGAGGGCCAGGGACCGCAGGCGCAGACCGCGCCCAAGCGCAGGCGAGGGAGGGCGAGCCAGGGGGCAGGGAGGGAGGGACCCCAGTCCTTCGCCTGTGTCCCCTCCCCTTACGGGACACAGACATTCTGACCCCAGGTCGGGGTCGAGTTCGCCGGGGCAAGGGCCTTGGAGTCACTAAAAGTATCCCCGAGGGGTCCCATTCTAGCTCCTCAACCTCTGCAGAGGGAGGAGCTATGATGGGGTCCTCTGGGACCCCCTCGGGGACAAAAGCCGGCGGGGTTGGAGTGGGGCCAGGGACAGGAGCGACAAAGGGAGTCACTGGGGGAGAAGGAACAGAAGCGGGGCCAGGAGCAGGGAGAGGGGGCGCCACTGGAGCTGCAGCAGGGAGAGGGGGCGCCGGGACAGGAACACGGTCAGGCTGTGGGGGCGCCGGGACAGGAACACGGTCAGGCTGTGGGGGCGCCGGCCCGGGAGCTGCAGGCTGCTGCAGTGGGGGCGAAGGCGGCGGCTGCGCAGGCAGCGAAGGCGGCTGCCGCACGGGAGCGGGATCCGCGAGCGGCGGCGGCTGCACGGGAGCGGGGACCGTCGGCAGTAACGGAGGGAGCTCCTCCGTATAGGCGATCGTCCTTCTCCTTCTCCTCCTCCCTCTCTGGCGCCCGGTGTTAGTGGGAGGCGGCGCGATGTTCGTGATAACGGACGGCGAGAAAACGAACTCCGGCTCCGGGTAAGGGTAGAAGGACTCTTCTTCCTCGTCCGTACTCAAGGGCCAGTACCTCCACACGGAGTATGGGTCCCGTGGGGTCGGTCCTCGGGCTGGAGTCCGGATGGGCTTCTCCGCGTCCGGAGACGGCCACATCCGGGAGAGCGAGCAGGCTCCGAGACTGATAGTCTCCTGCGGGACTCTCCTCTGCCTCCGCTTCGTCTTTTGTGGGTCTGTCATTCTGTCACGACCGCGGTCGGGCGAAGCGGCGATCGTGCGGGTCGGCAGGCGAGCAGGAACAGGCAAGTAGGCAAAGTCGGGAAATACTGGGGATTTATTGGTGGACAGGAAACAGATACGGGGAACATCTACTCACGCCAACGAACATCAATGACAGACAAGGAAAACTGGGGAGACCAGGACTTAAATACACAAGACTGATTGAAAGCAAACGGACACAGCTGGGTACGATCCGGGAAACACATGTGGGTAAACAGGGGGCGTGGCACACAGGAGGAGCGGACGAGCCGGGCATGACATAATGGACATTTGTAAAAATACTAAATGTATCTGACACTTTACTAAATGTAAAGTGTCTTATGCTTATTTATTCAGGTTGATGAATGTGTTTATATGTATAATATGCTTTAAATGGAAAGTGTTATACCTGTGTAATGTTTAGCTGTCGAGTGCATGTGCTTGTCACAGTCTAACCCTGAGTGTGTGTGTCACGTAAATTGTTGACTCCCTTGTCTGGCCTGCTGCTGCTCTGCATTGGCAGCAATCTGTCAATGAAGGCAGAACTTCTGTATTATGGGTTTTCTCAATTGCTTTGACACATTTCATGAAACATATTTAATATTATCACAATTATAAGAGCATTTCTCAGAACAGTTCATGTATATAGCACAACCCTATGGTTTAGCTGCAAAGGGCTGTAACTTACCCAAAACAATTATTTCTTGTCTCAAAAGCAAATAATTCCACCAATGAATTAGTGAATGCCACCAAAATGAAAAGTACGGTTAGCATCGTTTTAATTGAGAGTCAAAATGCTTATATACTGTACATTGTCAGAATGTCAGTGTAAGTGTGCACCTGAACTCCACAATTCTGAATGATAATCGGTTCCCACTTTCTCATTGTCACTGTCACTCTCATTGGATTGATCATTTTTCATTAGGAAACAGATACTTATTTTTGTCAGACACCCATTTCAACATTGCATTGTAGTATGTGAAGTTCAATGGCAAGAGAATGCACTCATATGCAAATGCCTCAAGCCATAGTATACTTTGTCTCACATTTATCAGATCAGAAGTGGAATTCTCGAAATTACTTGACCAATTTCCACAATCTTCAAGTCACTTGTAAACAATATATAGTTTTTTTCAACTGCTTTGGCAGATTTCTTGAAACACATTTACAGTTTTTCCCAACTGCTAAAATAAATTTCTCTGAAGGTGCCCTCAAATTCTCACTCAACTGTGCAAATCCCAGATTTACAGTGCAAAAGCAAATAGTTAACTCAAAATCATTCACTATGTCACTTAAAGCACACATTTCACTCAGATGACACAGACAAACATGCAAAAATGATCACTCACACAATGATCACAAAACACAAGGATCAATTCAGAACACTGTTCATACAACCAGGAACCATATATTTCAAATTTATCAAGGTTTCCATTCATAGTACTCAACACACAATATTGTAAGTTTACAAAAACACCACATGCAAGATCATGTTTCAAATATTTTTTTCTCAAATGCACTGCTCCAAAATCAACAGTATGTAAACTCATGAATTACAAAAAAAAAGTTATATTCATGCTGCAAAGAACATAAAAGAAAAGAAAATGTACATGAAGCTGATAAATGTATGTTACTGTAAATACTGTACATTACGGACATTATTCATCAGCTTCATGTCTCTGGGCCGGGTTACGCCACAAAGCCTCATCCCAACCACATCACACAATATGTTTATTCTTCTAAGGCAGCGAGGGAAGTATGTTTGGCTGTGTCTTACCCAGGCTTAGATGGACTCTAAAATGATATCCCCACAGGCTTCCTCCATGACCCACAGAAGATTCCCTGCTTCACAGGGATTCTGGTCATAAACTTTCCGCCGCCATGCTGAGAAGAATTCTTCTATGGGGTTGAGAAATGGGGAGTATGCTGGCAAGATCAAATTAGAAAACCTGGGATGATCAGTGAACCAGTTATGTGCAGTTGCAGCTCTGTGGAAACTGACATTGTCCCAAATTACAATGTATTGTGATAACTCTGCCCTTCCAGCCTCATTTTGTTGTCATTGCTCAACATTTTCAAAAGGATGATCAAGGAAATTTAACAGATGTGTTGTAAAGGCCACGAATGACATGGTGGTGAAGAACCCTGTGTAGCGAACCCTGTGTATGGATGCACACATGGTCACATTTCCTCCCCGCTGCCCAATAATGTTGCAGCCTCTTCTTTTTTTGGTGAGGTTAAATCCAGCCTCATCAATAAAGATATATTGATGTGGCTGGTCACTGGTATCAAGTTCAAAAATTCCCTAGGAAGAAAGGACAGAGCTAAGCATACTGTATAGGAAAAAGATGGAATTTAGTGCATGTTCTCTAAATCAGTACCGTATTTCATAATAACCTAGTATTACAGTGTGAGGTTGCAGTGATCTTACCTGTACATATGGCAGGCGTTGGGTCTTGATTCAGTCTGAATTCCTTTCAAAAGGGACCTTACACACCTGCTTCATGTTCATGCTGTTACGATGTAGTATGCAGTCAATAGTACAAATGCTGATGTGATTTATACCCTGGAATGTTTTTGATCCACGTTTGATCCATGTTTTTGGCCACAACCATATTTACATATCTCTTCTTCTTCTTCATTCAACAGGAGTCATTTTCTGCCTCCACCATGAGGTCGCTTTTCAGTTCTACACACAAAACATACACACAATCAAAACATATAAAACATGGTGTGTGTCCTAATTACTGAATCATTTATGTGTAGGATCTCTCCAGTTGTTGCAATATAAATTTTATGTAACAGCTCCAAGAAAACTGTCCATGTAATAATGCAATATAAGTCTGCTAATTGTAACAAAGTTAATGTGCTTTACCTGTTTTCAATTCTGAAAATACGGATTATGGAACTGTATACCGACAGATTTGGATGCACATGAAGTCCAGCTTCTGTCATTGTCAAGCCATGGACAAGCACATGGTCAACCACAGTGCACAAATATCATCTGATATTACAGTTCTTCGCCTTCCTCTTCCAGCTCTCTGTCTGTTATCCATCATAGATTTATTGAAAAACAGCCATAGTAAACACACACGCACACACACAAACAGTAGTAGGTGAGCATCATGTGTGTAGCAATTTGACACAAGGTGTTTTCAGATGGAGTGTTAAATGCTACCTGATCTTAGGTTTTGAGCCCTTGTGTTTGATTAGAGCAAGGAGTGTTTTCTGATTGGTTGTTTGGCAATAACTGTGCTTTGCCAATGGGGTGTGTGTTTAAGGATCTGCTGAAATCGTGCAACCAATCTCCGATATCTCAATCTCCTAATCTTCTGGGAATAGTGTGCTCATTTTGAGGACTGAATTAAAGCATATGGTCATCTAGCATATTGGTCATGACCTAGTGTTTTAGCAAATGGGAAAAACTGTAATATTCTCAGGACTACAGTGCATTTCTCAAAACCTCAAGTTCATGCATACAGCACAGCCCTATGGTTTAGCTGCAAAGGGCTATAAATTACCCAAAACAATTAACTCTTCTCAAAAGCACATAATTACACCAATGAATTAGTCAGTGCCTCCAAATAAAAAGTACAATCAGGATCATTTTAGAGTCAGAATACTTAGATATACTTTCATGGCAATGCAACACTGTAGGGTACTACATTACAGTAGGTAAAGTTCACTGGCAAAAGAAATACAAATAATCTGCTTAAACCACAAAAGTGTCTATTCAAATGCTAAAACAAGCTCTGCTTGGCTATGCATTGCAACTCTCACACATCTGCACTGATAAATCCTCCTGGGTGTTCCACAGCTCTAGGTCACCCTCTACTGGCTAAGGGAAAGCAGGCGTCTATCCATCTCCGAAGTTTGGAGCAGCACTAACTTGTAATTCCATTAAACAGTACACTGATAAAGATGACTATGGTCAGCAACAAATACAGCCATAATCTTCAGTGGAGATCACAGTGCCGTCTGTATAAAGAACTTCATATTGTCTCATTTTTAGAAGGGCAATATCTTACCATCTTCAAAATTCTCTTCAAGTTGTCATATTTTGTCTCTGGGTCTGGATTCAAAAAAATGTTGCATTTTGTTATGCTGACACTAACACCCCATTTATGTTTTTTTTTATCATTTTGCAATATTGTTCAGTAAAATATAACTATAGTTAAAAGGCATCTATCTGGATTGAATGCAAAATAATCATTAATACTGTTAATAATAATAAGATTATTAAAATTTAAGATATGCTACTGGGACATGCAAATATATTACATACACCTTATTTTTTTAATATATATATATATATATATATATATATATATATATATATATATATATGTATATATATATAGGGTCATGTCACATGTCAGATAAGTTAGCATAGGGTTTTGATGTCTGGATTTCTGTTTTACGAGTTCTTATGAGTTTTCCTTTCCTTTTTACTACCCCGCCTCCCACCCACCCCCAATTTTTTCCTACCAGGCAAATACAGGAATGAAGATAGAACAGGAGATATAGAATGATAATTGTCATGCCCGGCTCGTCCGCTCCTCGTGTGTGCCACGCCCCCTGATTACCCGCATGTGCTTCCCTGATCGTCTCCAGCTGTGTCCGATTACTTTGATCAGTCTTGTCCTATTTAAGTCTTAGTCTTGCTTGTCTCCCTTGTCCGTCATTGTGGTTATGGTGTGGTCTGATGGTCTTAGATGTTCCCTGCTCCTGTATTTCGTAATAAACCCCTAGTCTGCCCTGATTCATGCCTGTCAGCCTGCTCATTGCACACCTGCCTGCACGATCGCTGCTCTGCTCGCCCCTGATCGTGACAGATAATAATTTCAATTAATCAAATTAATCAGCAATATAAAAATATACAAATGAATTATTTCATTAACTAATAAGTACAACAATAATAATTCAAGAAAACAACGACAGAGCCAGTTAGTGATGTCATGCAGTAAATTTGTGTAGTCTATTGAGATTGCATACTAAACTTCCCCCTTAATGATGGACATGTGTTGCATGTGAGCAAGTATATGTTTGTGTCTTCTTGTGTATTGGGGAAAATAAAAGAGATACATTGGGTGGTAGAGATGGAAGAGAAGAGAGATAGTGTCTGTATTAAGACGAACTCACAGGTGGCCCCGTAATTGGCCATGTCGTCCCAGTAGCATAGAATTAAATATGTTGAGTGTCCCCCTGTCACTGATGATTTGGGAGGTAGTAATTGTCCGGCTTCACTACTCACGATTTGGTGGAGTACTTCCAACTCCACCTAGTAGACATACATATGAGGTGATTGAGGTGTGGATCGATTCTGACCGTGTGTGGATTAATCATCCTGAAATTCAGGTACAGTGCCGTGATTCACTCATAATATTGTTGTGTCAAGGTTGAATTGTACAGTATAAATTGTTTCTCATGAGAAGAATCAGCTTATCTTGTCCCAAGAACTCTTGTCTTGGGATACTTGTTCTGTTCAAGGACACTTGTCTTGTTATTTCTGATTAACTGAGATGCTAACCCCGTTCAAGGATGCTTACTTTGTTTTTTTAGGGGGTTTCCTGGGAAGAAAGGGTGGTCCAACATGTGTTTTATACAAAATCGATTAGTGTGTGGGCCGCTTATTTTATTCTCAGAAGATGTCCTCATGAAAAAGTTGATCAAGCAAGGATACTTGTCTAATTACTTTTAATTGAAACCATATCTAGCAGTTGTGTGTGTGATGCTGATCTTATCTAGAGAAAAGGGGAACGTGTTGATTATGGGAACTTGTTTTTGTATTTTTAATTTTAACCGCAAGCCGCATTACCCAGACAAGATTGGAAATTTGAGAATGCCTTGCCTGAGGGGAGGTGTGAGCCTGGCCAGCCCAAAAATTAGTATAAAGGAAAGGGGAGATCTTAGTGTTGGTTGGAGCTCAGCCTTGGGACAGAGCGTGCATCGCCCAGGACTTTCTCGGGACTCGCGTGTTGATCTCTTGCCAGGATTGAAACGGGCTCCCCAGTCTAAGAGTGAAGGTGAATGATGATGGCACGTCCGAGTATGAATAGCTTTGCAATGTCTGTGTACTGATTCAATCATTATTGGTGTAACCCCCATAAACATGGTTACAAATGGAGAGAAGTTTTCCATATACTAATTTTATTATTTAATAAAGTTTAAAATTATTTTTAGAAATTTTCACGTGCAGTGAAAAATATATGATGAAAATGATTTTGACTGATATGGTGATTTGATTGTTGCAGAGGTGTTGTAGATTGTTTTTTTTTTTTGTCGTTCTGGAACATCGTACCCCAGTTGGATGGCGAGCCAGTCCCGATAGATCGCAAGCATCACTGGATTTGACATACGGACTACTTCCAGATAACATTTTGTTTCTTTTTTTTCTTTATCTTTCCAATAATCACCCGAGTGGTGTATTTCGCTAATTTTTTCTTACTTTATTATGGATTGAACTGAACTGAAATTTGCATACACATATTTAGCAAATCTTTTCCGTTGTTGCTTATTTATTTATGTACTTATTTTTCGAGCTGTAGTTCGTATGGTCATTCTGCGAATCCTTTTGTTTACGACTTGAATGATTATTATTTCAGGAATGGTCGTTTGATTTTGTACATAACATTTAATATTTTTGATCTTTTTGGTGAATTATATAATAAATTGTTTATTACACTCCAAATTAAAAAAAAAAACAAGTCTTTTTTATTCTGCCTGGCCGAATCTGGGATCTCAGATGTGTACAATTGTATCTCACATTGGGGTATAAAGTGCTACATTGGGATTAATTATTTTATAAGAATCACAATAACAATAATATTAATTTGTACTTCCTATGTATGCATGCTTTATTGTAACTTTTTATATATATACATATAATCAGCTGTATTGGCAGTTTGATTATTGTTTATGATTTATAATACTACTGGATATCACTTGTGCTATGGAATTATTTTGCATTGTGTGACGCCCGCTCCGTCCGCTCCTCGTGTGTGCCACGCCCCCTAATTACCCACGTGTGATTTCCTGATCGTGCCCAGTCGTGTCTTGTTTCCTGCTGCCTTGTTCCATGTATTTAAGTTCCTGTTTTGTACTAACCCGTTGTCTGTCATTGATGTTAGTTGGCGTCTTCTGTTCCCTGCCCCGTTAGTCGTAATAAACCCCTTGTTTGCCCTGATTACGGCTTGTCTGCCCGTTTATGCCTGCTCGCCCGCACGATCGCCGCTCCGCCCGCGATCGAGCGTGACAGAATGACAGACCACAACAAGGCTGCATACATCTCCGAGGAGGAGTACTTCCGCCTCGGAGAACAGGTAGCGTACTGGAGATCCCAACCCGGTATCACTGAGGATCGTCCAGCGTGGAGCCTTGTCCGCTGGTGTGAGAGGACCCTCGGGGAGCTAGCCCTCGACCTAGAAGCCCGCTTGGCCGAGGTGCTGCGCAAGGGTCTCCTGCGGATAGCTCAGCTCCGGACCCAGCGCTCAGTCGCTCCCAGCGAGCGGGGACCAGTCCTTCCGCCGTCCGCATTGGCGGACGTAGCTCCACCTCCCGCCGCTACCAAAAGCCGGAGGAGGAGACGGAAGGAACCGGCGATCGCCCCGACGATCGCCTTGAGGGCATGTGCCCTCATCCCGGCGGCCCTCCCGGAGGAGGATCGGGAGGTCTCCCCAATCGCCCGGAGGGTCCCTAGCTCTGCTAAGCTGTCTCCCCAGGCAGCTTTTCCTGTCCGGAGAGCACCGCTCCCGGCTACGCCGTCGGAACGGCTGCCATTGCCGGCGGACCCCGCTCCCGGGCAGGCGCCCCCACTGCAGCAACCTGCAGCTCCCGGGCAGGCGCCCCCACTGCAGCAACCTGCAGCTCCCGGGCAGGCGCCCCCACTGCAGCAACCTGCAGCTCCCGGGCAGGCGCCCCCACTGCAGCCGCCTGCTGCAGCTCCCGGGCAGGCGCCCCCTCCGCCTGCTGCAGCTCCCGGGCAGGCGCCCCCTCCGCCTGCAGCAGCTCCCGAGGCGCCCCCTCCGCCTGCAGCAGCTCCCGAGGCGCCCCGAATGACTTTACTGCCTGTCCCTGGCCCCGCTCCTGTAACCCCTTGTCCCTCGTCCCGGCCACGTCGACCCCGACCTAGGGTCGGCCTGTCTGTGTCCCGCAAGGGGAGGGGACACAGACGCAGGGCTGGGGTCCCGCCCGCCCTGCCCCCTGGCTCGCCCTCCCTCGCCTGCGCTCTGGCTCGGTTGGCGCCTGCGGGTCCTGGCCCTCCGGGTCGGCTGTCGCCTGCGGGTCCCCCTCCAGTGCCTCGTCGCCCCGCCTCGCTCCCCTCTCCGGAGCCTGGTCGGTCGCCTGCGGACTCCCCGTCGGCGGCTCCTCGGTTGCCTGCGGGGCCCCTACCTCCGGCCCTCCACCGGACGTCGCCGCCTGCTGCGGCTCCCCCCTCCTCCGGGCCTTCGCCGTGGGCCCCTCCTGCTCCCTCGTCCCCTTCCCCGGTGCTCCCTCCTGCTTCCTCCCTGGCCCCTCCGCGGGTCCCTCGCCCTGCCTCCTCGGCCCCTCCGAGGTCCCCTCCGGCTCCGGCCTCCCGGCCGCCTGCGGCCCCTCCGGCTGCCTCCCGTCACCCGCTGGGGCTCCCTCGGGCTCCCCTTCCTTCCTCCTCCTTCTCTCCCTTCTTTCCTGTCTCTGTCCCGCCTGTCTTTGTTCCTCCTCCTGCCTTTGTTCTGCCCCGCTCTGTTCCTGGTTTCCCGTCGTTCCCTCCCGTCACTCCCGCTCCTTTTGTTCCGCCTGTTCCCTCTGTTTCTCCCTTCCTGGTCTGTCGGCCTTTCCTGTCTTGTGTGGTGTCCTGTCCTGGCTCCTGCCTCTTTGTCTGTTTTGCCTGTCTGTCTTGTTCCCTGTTCCCCGTTGAATTTTTTTGCTTTTGTCTTTCAGGTCCTGTTCTGCCTCGTCCCGTTCGTCGCCCCCCTTCCTTGGCGCGCCCGGTGTAGCGCGCCTTTGGGGGGGGGTTCTGTGACGCCCGCTCCGTCCGCTCCTCGTGTGTGCTACGCCCCCTAATTACCCACGTGTGATTTCCTGATCGTGCCCAGTCGTGTCTTGTTTCCTGCTGCCTTGTTCCATGTATTTAAGTTCCTGTTTTGTACTAACCCGTTGTCTGTCATTGATGTTAGTTGGCGTCTTCTGTTCCCTGCCCCGTTAGTCGTAATAAACCCCTTGTTTGCCCTGATTACGGCTTGTCTGCCCGTTTATGCCTGCTCGCCCGCACGATCGCCGCTCCGCCCGCGATCGAGCGTGACACATTGCCTTTGATCCAATATTTTGGTATTGATTTTAATGCAAGATTATTTTGTATTACTTGTAATAAAGCGTTTTTAGAAGCGAACCTAAGTGTGCCTGTTTGTTCCTTTGAAAGCCCTATATCCCCCTCAAATCATCCTAAAACAGTGTCACACCTCCAGGGGCGGGGCTGCACAGCAACCAGCAATTACCACAATTACTAAGCAGAGAGAGGCATGGTGGCCTCCAGGATAGCCCAACCCATGACAACCCTGCCCCGGGCAAACCACACATAACATGACCCACTACCCCTATTCTAGGTTGATGGAGTTGTGTGTTTTTTTTCCGCTTTAGTCTATATGAGTGGGAGAGAGAGAGCACTCATCTAGTGTGATGTATCAAAAGAAGCAGGTCATGCAGGTTGATCCAGCCCAGAGCAAGAGAGATCAGTAGGCGGAAGAGCGGCCACTGGAGGGCCACCACCCCAGACCAGCTCGGAAACCCATCTCCAGTACACCCGATGCCCCAACCCTCCAGAGGCAGAGGGCGAAAGGGAAAGGAAGAGGCAGTGGGGCAAACTAGGCCTCCTCCAAGTAGCAGGGTTAAGAAGCTGGTGAAGTAATCATTAGGAGAGAAGAAAGAAGGGAGAGATGAAGGAAGAAAGAAAGAAAGAAAGAAAGAAAGAAAGACAGGATTGGATAAATATGATTGCTGAGGGGGATAAGAGATGATGTATTTGTAAAAATAGCAGGAAAAAAGAAAAGTATGTGGCCAATGATAACAAAATGACTGCGACCATCAAAAAAGCAAATATAAATAAGCATTAATACAATTACATAAAGATATTAAGTTATAGGGAGAGAAAATATGGTAATTGCTGCCACATAAATAAATATGGTAATGAGGAGTTCAGCATATAAGTATCAAGCAAATAATAATGATAGTAATAATAATGAGAGGAAGGGATAACAGACACATTGGGAGCAGGAGGAAGGATTTGTTGTTGTGCTCTCTGACAAATGTGGTGTTTGAGTGTTAATCTATCTATACTAGTGTGTGAGTATTGAGAGCATACTGTATGTCTCTGTCAGAAGGGCCCATTTTTAACATTTTATGCTGAGTTACATGTGTGAATGAATCACATTATGCTGAATTAACTGGAGGTTTTTATTGGTGATAGATGAAAAAATGTTTTTAAATGTTTGTGTCCAGAAGTCAGTGTCGGTAGAGATTCCTACTGTGTGTCAGTGTCTAACTTTGTGAGGTGACTAACAATTTTGATTCTTTTACTTTGTGTGCGAATACCACGTACATTCTATGTGACTAATTTAATATGTTGTGTAGCCATATTGTTATTGCTTGAATCTAAATATGAATATTTTGCATCTGTGATCAACGTTTGGGAGTGGGGGAAGCTGGGGAGGGAAAATACAAAGACAAAATGTGAGAGCATTAGTGACATAATGCTCATTTTTTGTAGAATCCATACAGTCTAGACATAAGATGGGAAACAGTGACACTACATATAACAATGCAAGATGATAAAGAAATACAAGCAAGGGGTTTTAACATTACTTGTAAGGCAGAAAGTTATGGAGATTAATAGCAAAAACTCAAGTATATTAGAAAAGTCATGGCGTTGTTTTAGAGTCCCGGTAAATATGACCATCAATGTATAATTTATCTACAATCAAATCAGCTCATTTATTGTTTTTCCTGTTTTCTTTAAGCAGAGGATGTACTGTAGTGATATGTGCAACTGCTACTCCCAACCACTAGATGGTTTATCAATGAAGACAACAGGGAAAAGTTTGATAAAGTGGTGGAAAAGTTCGATGAACACTGTTCACCAAAGAAAAATGAAACATTTCAATGGTAAATGTTTTGGATTAGTGACAGAAAGGTGAGAGAGAGGTTACTACGTGAAGCTGACATTACCTTAGCTAGAGCTATAAAGAAATGGTAAGCTAGTGAAACAGCCCTAGCATGCAAAGATGTTCATTGAGTGTTCAAAGGATCAGGATAGTGCCACAATGGCAGTAGCCAGTGTCCAGGCTGGAGCAGAAATTGAAAACATCTAAGGTAAAGCAGCAAAAATTCACAGAGATATATATATATTTCCCCCTTTTTTTAACTTTTAATTTTTGTCCTGTCCGGCAGCTGTAGCAAGTAGAATCATGGTCTGAATGCACTGCTGTGCCAAACACGTTTTGTTAGCTATGCACTTTGCATAGGCCCCTCATGTTGATCAATTTCTTTTTATTTTATTTATTTATTTCATTTTTAGCACATGTAAAATATTGCAGTGGCTGAGCTGGCTGAAGAGGAGGGACAGATTAAGAGGGGGAAGAAAAAGAAAGAAAAAAAAAGAGTACGTGAGAGAGATAAGTCAAGATCAATAGGAGTAAAGTAGAAAGCACATAATCTCCAGTTGTTGCATCTGTAAAGGAGAGGGAAGAAAGGTGACAGGATTCAGTGCTTAGGATTTGCATACGGATTTCAGAAATTTCATGGCTATGTATATGGCCTACCAAAGTTTTTGGCACCACAAGCCATTAATAGCCATCATGAAGAAGAACATCAGTGAGATGTCACCATACATTTAAAGGCTAATGGTGAAGCTACAGCGCTAAGATTTTGAGTTGCTGTACATACCAGACAGACATATAGTGCTGGCTGATGCTCTGTCTAGAGTATAGTACAGAACGAAGAACAGGGTGAATGCTCCACAGAAACCGATGTAAATCTCCTTGTGAACCTAATCACTGAGTCCTTACCTGTGTCGGACAGGAAGTCCAAGCAGGTTGCAGTGGAAACAAACAGGATGCAGGCTTACAGAAAGTGATTTGGCTTAGGAAGGATGGGTGGCCAAAAGGTACATGTCATTACATTACATTACATTACAGCATTACAACATCAGAGGGGAGCTGAGTGTAGTAAATGGGTTGCTGCTCAGGAGGAACAGAATAGTTATTCCTCAGTCAATGAGACCAGAGATAATGGAAAGGTTTATCTGCTAGTGACTGACTACCTGTCAAACTATCCAGAGATAGCTCTACAACCCAAGACGTCTGCAGATAGTGTGATTAAACACATGAAATCCATCATTGCAAGACATGGGATTCTACAGATTGTCTGCAGTGACAATGATCCGTCCCACAGCTGCAAAGAATTTCAGAATTTTGTATAAGAATATGATTTTTGACATGTGACTTCAAGCCCTATGTTTGCCTAGTCAAATAGTAATTGACAAAGGAGTGACTTCTTTGATAGTTTCCAAGCACACTGTAGCCGTGGAGGATGGATGGATGTTATGTAGGAACAAAATACTACTATGATAGTCATAAAAACAACCTGTAAAAAACCTAGGTTATTCAACCCTAGGTTATTCAAGTGTCCAAAATCAAGTTCTTGTGGTGTTGTGATACTCATAGGTACCAGGCATCAGTGCTACAGGCTGGAGCTTAAAGGCTACTGTCAAAATCCCAAAATGACCAGGGAATTAAACGAAAGAGATACATTATCAAATCAGTGACACAAAGACAAGGCAGAGAATGGAGACCTATAGGGCAGTATACTTCTGTTTCTCAATGCTACTCTGAAGGTCAGAGGCATCATTTACACCTCTTTCACCTGCAAAGTGTATCAACAGTAAAGATTACTATTTCATAATTTACACCATTATGCCCCCACACTGCTTAATACAGACAACACAATGCAAAACAACACAATAATACAATACAAAATACATTTAAAACGATCAAAACATTATTTTTATTTAAGATTTTTTGTGACATCTTATATGTGTCATTAATTATCTATTGTCCAATAAATACATCTATATTTAAATATGTCAATAAATCTTTCAATTTATTATTGCAAAAGCACCTCCTTTCATCCAAAATTACACCGTGCAGAAGCACAGCTCTGCCTCCTTCAATGTTAATCTTTGTTCTTCCATCCATCCATCCATTTTCCAAACCGCTTATCCTACTGGGTCGCGGATCTTTGTTCTTAGTTTCCCAAAATTTAGTTAAAAAAAATTATAAGTGAACAGTTTAACAACAGATCAGTTTTTCACAAAAAAACATCAACTTTTTTGCATCAACTTTAATGTTAATTTCATTTGGAGTGTAGACCACACATTCATTTCTCGAGTGTATGAGATATTCCAACATGAATGGTAGGAGCAGTAGAGAAAAACACACAAATAAATAGGAGACTGTATTTCCACAGGTCCCCCCATGTCGTCGTGGGGTTTCCTCCAGGTACTCCAGTTTCCCCCCCACAGTCCAAAGACTTGCTGAAGCTAATTGGACTTGCTAAATTGCCCGTAAGAGTGTATGTGTGAGTGAATGGTGTGTGCATGTGCCCTTTGATGGGTTGGCCCCCCGTCCTGGGTTGTTCCCTGCCTCGTGTCCATTGCTTCTGGGATAGGCTCTGGACCCCCCGCAACTCAGTAGGATAAGCAGTTTGGAAAATGGATGGATAGTTCCACAGGTCCAAACTGCAGGTCCATGGTTTAAGCACTGCTACTGTGCTTTCACAGACCAATCAGTGCAGATCTAATTTGCATATTGTAATCCTTTAAATGATCAACCATCTTGCAATCTATCTTAAATTTTTTCCTCAATAAATCTTGCAATATACTGTATCATTCCTTAAATGTGTCCATAAATCATGAAATATAAATTGAAATAAGTTTAGCAATAATAAATTGAATGATTTATTGACACATTTAATTATTGATGTATTTGGTGGACAATGGATTGACACATATAATTAAAGATATGTCACAAAAATCCTCCACATATTACTACAAGTAATATTGTTATTTATTCATTCAAACAAATCAAAAACACGGGAGAGAAATCAAGGTATCATGTACAGTAGGAATATCTTATACACTTGAGAAATGAATGTCTGGTCTAAATTGCTAATGAAAATGAACATTAAAGTTGATTTTAAAAAGTTGATGATTTTTTTGTGAAAAAAACGATCTGTTATTAAACTGTTCATTTTATTTTACAAAATTTTGAGAAATTAATAACAAAGATTAACATTGAAAGAAGTGGAGCTGGTCTCCTGCAAAGTGTGATTTGTATGTAAAGAGGTGGAGCTGGGTATTGAAACCCTGATTATACGTTATACACATATTCTATATGTATTACTATAGGGTTGGTCACAAGCACCAAAATATTTATACTGTATTCTATCTGCCTAACACAAAGTCAACACCATGACAGTCATTCATTTTGTTTTTAACAATAATAAGCTAGGATCTAGCATTTGCAGTCTGTGCTTGTTTGACTTCTCAGTGTCCTTCTTAGGGACGAATATGTTATAGTCAGGGTTTAATCACTGACCATATCTGTAAGAGTGGAATCCCATGGAAGCTGAATTAAAGCTGTAGGTATCAGTGGAGCAGAGTGGCCACTCCTCTGTGTGCCTCAACTATGTTCTGTCATTCCAAGAACATATTTGCTTCCTTTTGGCGAAGCCTTTGTTTCTGTTGTGAAAAAAGTGAAATGTCTGTAATTATTCTATTCTATTCCTAAATGATATACAGTAGCAAAAAAATAAGCGACATAACAGTCTCATAACAGTCTTCTTGTTTAAAACACATATTAGACAAATTAAAGTATTTTGTAATACTTTTGTTGTCATGTGCACCAACGATTTGTGAAATTACTACACTCCGCTTCTGTTTAGAAAAATACTGACAATGCAATGCACGATTTGCCAGTTGTAGAGTATATTTAATAATTTTTGAAAACGTGTGTGTGTGGTCATGCACAGTATATATTACATTGTCCCCACAATATGATAAAAACCTGTGATTTTCATGTTGTGAGGACCATGTTTCTTGGTCCCCTTCAGGAGAAACTGATGGAAAAATCTGTGAATGCAATTAAAACACTAAACATGTTCTGTAAAAAGTCTTTTAAACTTAAAAAATGTTTTGTTTACTTACTTATGGTTAAGGTTAGGACTGGGTAGGGGTTAAGTTTAGGGTTTTTCTCATAGAAATTAATGGATGGTCCCCACAAAGAAATGGGGAAATTATGGGTACAAACATTTTTGTACTTGCCACATTTTCAACATTTAGTGCAATTTTCTGACATTTAGCTAGATGACAATTGTGTTGTAGATCATCAGATTTTTTTGCTGTGTAGATTATGTTCAAAATTGTTTATCATATGTAAATATAAATGGTATGTCTATATATAAATATTAAATGGAAATGTTTAATATAAATGTTAAATGTAAATGTTAAATATATTTAACATTTAGCAACATCATGTATACCTTCCATGAAAGATCACACATTCGTGTGTCAGTATTGACTAATATGCAAACGAGCGATGCATAGCAGTGACTGATAACCACAATGGATTATGGTCCTCATAGTTCCTGTGACTGGACCTGCCACTTTGCAAGCGATTTCTTGCCATTTCCGAACAAACCGTTCAGCAGCAGCATCTTACGAACTGCTGCCACCAACGAAAGTATGGTGTGAAATATTTAAGGCCAATTTATATGATACTACTGATCCCCCTTCTGCCCCAAAATACATTCATAGCTTCCCGATGTCGCAGTGGAAGGTGTAGATGATGTTGCTCCCGGCTGTGTAGCAATACCATGTAACGCAGAATGAACACCTGCCAAAACTGCACGTTCTATGGCCTATAAGTGAGCGGAATTTGCCACGTTGGCCTGCATCAGCCCTAACCTGCAACCACTTAGCACACTCTCGTCGGTACTGCCCATTTCTATGCAGATGAACGTGGCTATTTTGCATACGTTCTCAACAGTCTACATAAAATCTACAAAAAAATCTGATGATCCACAACACCATTGACTTCTAGCTAAATGTCAGAAAGTTGCACTAAAGGTTGAAAAAGTGGCAAGTACAAAAATGTTTACAAACGCCGCCCCATAAGAAATACATACAAATGTGTGTTTGTCTGTGTGCCTGTGCTGTGGCCTGTACTATGAAGGGGGTTTAACCAAATCAGATTTAACCTAGAGTTAATTTGCGAACGCTGTGTTCACAGAATCGGGTTGTCTGAAATAGTGCTAATCAGTACTATGACGGCAGATAAGAAATTGATTTGTTACATCAGTGTTAACTACATTGGAGTTTGTACGCGTTCACATAAATGGAACACGTTCGGTAGCGCAAGTCATCGTTTGGGTAATGGCATGATCTCCATATTTCAGTTCCTTCAAGGTTCAGTTCATGTATATTGTGCATGAACTGAGGAAGACTGCATGCTAATTATGCAGGGTTATGAGGAGTTTAAATCAACGCTGCAAAGAAGGTCCAATACCACTGCAGCCAAGAAAAGCAGGCAGGCTTGTTGGCAATGTATTGCCGCCGACCGAGTAAATGCATAAGCACATTTTCATGGTCATAAAATGTGGTCTAAAATATCTCATGACTGAGTATTAGACTATGAAGTCTTGTCTGAAAAGAATTGAAATACTGTTAAAATATACAGAGCCTCACAGATGTGACACAATTCGGAAATAAGCCTATTATTTGCTGTTAAGTAATGTAATGCTTCCTAAATGTCTATTACTGTGATGTTACTCATAATGTAAACCTAATGTTAACAATAACTTAACTGGTCTGGTTTCAAATGCAATAGTAGTGGAAAGTGTACATGGCAGCAAGTCAATATGAGATATAAAAACATCATATCAAGTGGAAGGGCTATGTATTTATATTTCCACTCGTTATGAAAGATTTGTTGTGTCTAGCCTCCACTTAATAGTGTGCTTCTATGTTTTACAGCTATTAAGAAGATGGTGTCTGTTCATATTACATATTAATGTATTAATTAATGCATTACATATTAATAGAAGGTGAGCCATTGTTTAACAAACAAATGATTTACAACAGGACAAAACATAAGAATATGTGTAATGAGAAAACGGCTAGGAGTCTGTCACCACGGATAAGTTAGCCTCATAATCCATATTCAGTTTTCTGGTTTTAATAACTTTTAACGGACGTAAGGTGGGGCGTTTTTAATGACAGCCACATTTTTTGTCTGTGTATGTTGTGTATTGTGTGTTTTCTATTGTTTGCATATCAGGGGTGTAAGCTCTAAACTGAAAGTGTCTCACCAAACCGCTGGGGGCGACCTCCCTGGTTTCCACCTTCTTCTCAGCTATGATCTTCCTGACAGACAGCTGTGCCTCTTTAAACCTTGAAAAGATGACAAGCCAATCAGATGAATGAAATACAAAAAACACCTTGTCCCCCAAGTGACGGTTCAGGATATTTCATGGTTCATTTTCCTCAAAAACATAAAAATAAAAAAAACATGCAGCTCTCATGCTAAGTAGGGTAAAATTAAGTTTCTCTGGACAGCTACCTGCCAGTTACAACAGCTTAGGTGTTAACCACAAACACTGATGAATTCTTTCATTATTTACAGAACATAATTATGGAATTTAACAACATAATAATAATAATAATAATAACAACAATAACAACAACAGTGGAAGCTTTAGACTCACTTCTCCAAGCATAACCGCTTTTTCTCCTTTTCCCATGCTTTCTTGACGTCATTGCTGAACTCAAACCACAGCATGAAGATAAAGTTGGGTGTCACCTCCTTCTCCCCCAAGGTGGACTTCAGGTCAAAGTAGCTCACCACTTCCTGAAAGCTAAGGTGAATTCAACAACCTGTGAGCAGGCTTCCTACAGTACATCCACCACCGAAACAGAAGACATTCAAACATTTTCAATCCACTTATCCTGGACAGCGCCACTAGGGGGAGCCTGGAGCCTATCCCAGGGAGTATAGGGCACAAGGAAGTGCACTCTGAAGAGGATGCCAGTCCATCACAAAGCATTTATACACACACAAGAGGCACTTCGGATCTAGTTAGCTAACCACATAACAGTACTGCAGGGACAAACCGGAGTGCCCAGAGGAAACAGTGCTAACCACTGAGTTGATGTGCTATTTGTCCTACTATTACACTCTGTGATACTGCCCTACATTGGGGAACACTGGCAAATCTACTTTTTCATGTCACAAACGTAAGATATTTAACTCTGTGTGTGTGTCTGTGTGTGAACAGGTATACCTTATGTGATGAATACCTATTTTTTTCCCTTATGAGGGAAAACTCAATTTAATAAGAATCTGTGACTGCAATGAAGAAACAAAAAAATGCAAAAACCCTTGTACTTTGATGGTTACTTATAGTTAGGGCTGGGTAGGGGTTAAGGTTGTCATGGTTAGCGTTAGCATTTTTCCCATAGAAATGAATAAGCGGTACCTATAAAATATGTTTACCCGTCATCTGTTTGTGTGTGTTTAACTGACATATAACCTGAGGGGTGATTATCAGATATTACATGAGGACAGTAATAAGGGGGGGGGGCACCTGTTTCTTTGGTGGTTGTTAATGATCGCAGGAAGAGAGAGGGACAGTTCAGTTGAAATGTGGGTATGTGTAAAAGAAGGAAAGAAGTCACCTGGAGTGTGCAGAGAAGGTGGAGCTCCAGAGGCCATCTTGGAGAAAAACACGAACAAAAGCTGGAGGATACCTGACTGTGAACCGAGCCACTGCATGTCCTTATTGTAGGAGAAAAGGAGGAATATCCACCTTTTTAGAGGAGTTTTGTAGCCCGAGGGTGGGAACATCCCTGGCAAACAGCTTGGGTGACTCTGATCTTGGTTTTTTGGGTACTTTTTTAGGCCTGTTTTTATGTTTGTGGACCAATCATAATTTGGGGGTTTGTGTGGGGAGGGGTGGTAGAAGCTTTTCCGTATTGTTACTAATTAAACTATTGTTACTAATTTGCTCTCTCTATCAATATCTGAGCTTTTTGGTAATGGTTTTGTCTGAGATTGTTATAACATGTATTAATTCTAGGTAAGACCTAGAATGGATAAAGACCATTACTAACGATATCTTGTCCCTTTGATTCTTAGCAAGCATTTCCAACCAATTCTTACAACCTTATCTGATTCCAAGAAATGGTGTGACATCTTTAACACTCTTATTCTGAAACAGATGAATCTATGAACTGAAAAGGATATATGTTTTCAAACCTTTGCTGTGCTGATGTCAGACGGTTGTTTAATTCATTAAGTTCCATGTTTGCTGAAAACAAAAAAAAACAGACAATTCACTTAATTTCTGTTTGATACATAAGTTATTGTGAAGAAGAATGGGTCCATAAATTAATTTTTTTATTATCATACCTTTTTCCTCTCTTTTGATTATTACTAGGAATTTGTTTATGCACAACTACCAGACTATTTTGTCTACGAGGAAGTAAGGAACATGCATTGATTATAGTGCGCTGTCGCACCCACCACACAACAAACCACCTCAGGGATGAGCACCTGAGTGCAACCATGTGGTGGGTGATTCCTCAGCTCCACATTAGTCCAAATGGACCATTGTGAATTTTTTCCAGTGGCTGGAGTGTTAATCCTGCTTCCAACCCCCAAGTTTTCCCCTGTAAGTAGAAGGACCGGCTTCCTTGGCTGGATGTAGAGTAACACCATACCCAGGATGCAGCAATTGCAGGTTAAGGACCTTTGCTCAATATAGAACAGTATTCATTCCGGGCATTCATGGGATTCGAACCAGCAACCATGTTGCCACAGATCCCTAGCCTCAGAGGCACCAGAGATGACACCAATAATGCAACTGGCACACACAGGCCTGCATGTACACTATACATGAACTGAACCTTGAAGGAATTGAGCGGGTAGGCTGTACAGATCGTGTTTCCTGGAATTTTGGGCTGAGGGGAGTATCCTAAAAAACAACTGAATGCAGCACACAAAAACTGAATCATTTGGTACAATACAGGGAGCAGGATTATATGAAAACTGCGGCGTTGCATACTCGATAAATTTATGAGGGCTGTTTATTGGCACCCAAAATTACTCCAAATAAGCCACAAAATAAGGATATTAATCATGAAGCCTATTCGACTTTGCATTAGCACTTCTCTTTCTAAATTTTCTCTAATAAAAAAAAGTCACAGGGTGATGACAAAAGCGAGCTTGGGCCAGGGTTGTTAAGTGTAACGTGAGCACAGACCAGCGGAGGAGGTGGGGGGGAGGGGGGGCAGTCATGTTCAGTCACGGTACAAGGCAACCAGGTCAGGTGTGAGCACGTCCTAAGTGAGAGTTTACTTTCTCTCTCTAACCTCTCATAGATGATCCTGGTTGTAGATCACTTAATGTTTTAAATTTCTCACCATTGCAATCTTGCCCATAATTTCAAATAAAAGTGAGATGATTACTTACAGAGGTTCTGGACCTCTGGACAAGCGGACAAGCGGGTACAGAAAATGGAGGGGTGGATGGATGGATGGGTGGATTGATGAATGGATAGATGGATGGATGGATGGATAGATGGTTCGATGATTACTTACCTTTCAATACAAAAGCCTCCATTTTGTCCTTAAATGGTTGGAGGTGTTCCACCAATGTACTTCTGCACACCTTCTGAACATCTTTTTCACAAGCTGAGAAACAAAACGTGCAAAACATGCTAAAGTTAATGTGAACTAGAAATATCAAAAACATTTTAAACATTTAGATACATCACCAGATCACAACATAGTATCAGAGTTCTATTTTAAAAGATAAAAATGTTTCAACTTTAGTACCATGTTTTTTTTTTCATTCTAAGACCCATAGCAATTAATATAAAAAATAAAAAATATTTCCAAAATGAAGCATCATAAAGTAATTTGTTCTTTCAGAAACTATTTTTTTTTTAGTTAATGAAGGGCTTCTTCCTTGCTTTATAGGACTTCAGTCCTGCTTCTAGGAGCCTGATGCACACTGTCCTACCAGTGCACTTCACACCTGCACTCGTATTCCTTTTAAAGGTCACTTGATGTCGTCTTCTGACTCATCAGGAACTGTTGGATAACTTCATGGTCATCTCTGACAATAGAGTCACTTCTGCCCTCTACCTGGCTGGTTTCTGGTCATTCCCAGTGTCTCATGCTTCACTTTGCTCTTATACTGCTGTCTTTTGAACCTGCTGCTCAGCATAGCCTTCTGACAGCAGAACCAGGATTAAATCAGGAGGTTTTTTGTAGCATGAGGTAGGACAATGTGCCGGAATCAGACCTGAGATGATTGTTCCAGTGTGTCATCCTGTGATCAAGGCCTGGACTGAAGCTATAAGTTATCAATTCTCCCTATCAGCAGTGATGACAGCTGAATATCAAAAGTTATACTAGGGTAACAGGGTAACCATACCAGCCAGTTTGTTTTTCAGGCTCTGGAGGTCTGAGAAAAGGTCGCTGAAGCTGACTTGAGCAGCCAGGAAGAGGTCATGGGGTTCTGGAAGTGGGAAGTCATTGCTGTCTCCACAATCAGTCTATAAATGCAGAGCAAAATGAGACTGAGCCAATGGCCTGGCCTTTCAAAACACCCTTCATGTACAGTGACAAATCCAGTTCACTTAGTAATGTGAGATTTTCCCTACCTTGTTGCGCAGGTAGTATGAGCTGACATAACCCACCAAACTGATGCAATTGTCCTTAAAGAATAAAAATAAAAGTTCAAAGAAATAGTATTGCAGATGTAGGTATTGCATGTTCACCAATGATCACCCTTTCGTGAAATACATAAGGGATAATCCATGATGAAGTGTGCAGATATATGAATATATTCAATGAAAGCCTGGTGGGACGTAGTCCAATTCTAACCAAGTTGTTCTTGATTATTTTCGTATAACCGCACACCTCGAAGTAGTTTATCCCGCTTATACCACAAATAATGAACAAAAAATAGGAATAGTACTAGGCGCAATTAATTTTTCAGAAGAAAATTATTTCAAATAGCATTTAATAATATTCCAATGTACGCTTAAAAATATAGTTCTTATAAGGATAGAATGATAAGGCTATTTACTGGAAGCGGCACATTTGTTGTATTACCATAGAAACCATGAACAGGTAGCACATGCATTTCGAAAACAAGAAATATTATGCTGATAAGAATGACTTATTATTTCTTAAAAAGTCACACTGGTTTTTGTAATAACATGTATAATAAATCATTAAAATGCATTAACATAGAGCTGTTGTTAGGCTGCCAAAACTACCTGTGTGGTTACATTAAAATAATTAAGACCCACATTCTGGACCAATAAGAAAATAGTATTCACTAAAGCTGTGGTAAGCAATATAAATAATACTTTGCTCTTGACATCCTTGAGCCGGGGCAGGATCTCCAGGCTAAAGCCATCAGCCTGGCCTCTGTAGTGGTTCCCCCCATTCATGTGGTTGCCAAAGGCCAGGACCAGGCCTATGATCTGCTTCACACTGCCACGCTCCAGCAACTCCTGGAATGGAAGGGCAAAGAAAGTGCGTTCAAATGTGGGGAAACGGGGGTCAACAGATGCAAGTCCTGTTTGTACACAGAAGATTTTTTTAAGTTAGACTTTTACCTGACAGAAAAACAAAAAATGGAAAATAATTATTACTGTTGTTATAATTTTTACAGAAAATGTTTTGTAGTTCAGTAACCCCTTCAGAGTAGCAGGGGTTAGAGGTGGAAGATCCCTGCAAATGTGTAAATTCACAAAAAAATATATTTTGGGCCATTATTAAAAATGCACTGAAAAGTTAAAAAAATAAACAAATCAATGCAATCCAAATCATTTTTGCCATTAAAAATTTTTTTTTTGGCCTACTTGTCATCCAAAGACATCCCCATTTAATTGGTCACGGCCAACTTTTGCAGATTCGGTTATTCACATGTCAAATTTGCGAATCTGGAGGGGTGACTGAACTTGTTTTGCCAGTGTGGAAATATCTGAAACAATGCAAATATGAGTAAAAGAGACACATTTTTCAGAGAAAAAATTAAATACCTTGCAGACACGGGAAATAACATCCACTTTGCAATGTACTGAAGTCACCACATCTAGGAATGTAGACTGGAATATCATGCAGCTGGCCCGGTCTGAGAAGTCAGGAATCTGAGACAACTCATACAGGAACCTGGGAACAGCACACGTCACAAGCTGAGGGACAGCAAACTTTTCTATTTGAACACCAATGATGATGATTACGGCCCTAATAGCATTATCACTAGTACCAAGTACGATGATAAGAACAATCAAGTGTTAGCTTTCAGTGCTGGGGCATGTATTAGAAAAGCTGAAGTTACAGCTGCTTACTGTTCCGGTTTGTCCAGAAGCCTGCGATCATCTTCTTTGCAGGATCGGATGTATTCCCGAATCTTTTCTAGCTCGTCATTCTGAGCCCTCTGTTAGTCAAATTTAAGATAAGTCACCAATCAATTTGCATAACTATGCTATACAGCTTTTAAATGATAATGTTTCCTGCATAATGTGATGTTATAGCTTATTCCCAAATTCCAAATGAGTTATTCTTAGTACCCAGGGCTGAGTATAGCTATTTGAAAGTTAGCTTCAATAACCACTGATCCACTGACTTTAAAATTTAATTTGATAACGCTAATGGGCTACTTTACTCTTCAAGGGAAAACAATATGTATTAACTAAGATTTTTTTATTAAATATTAAATAAATAATAAATAAATATTATTACATAAATCTTTTACTTACAATTTCATATAAAGCCTCAATTGTCCCCAGGTCCACAACAGAGTTGTCTAACATTAAAACAGCTAAATGACAAAAAAGAATGAGAGAAAATCTACTTATAAAGTTTGTTATTTAACACACACACACACACATTTCTGTCTTTATGGGGACTCTAATTTCTATGGGATAAATGCTAATCCAACAATGCCGACCATAACCCCTACCCAAAACTAACTTAACCATAAGTAACTCAAATAAATATGTGGCTTTTAGCATTTTTAGTTTTTTGTTTGCAATCATGGATTTTTATAAAACTGAAGTTATCCTAAGGGGCGGCATGGTAGTGCAGTGCAGTTAGCACTGTTGCCTCACACCTCTGGGACCCGGGTTCGAGTCTCGGCCTGGGTTACGTGTGTGGAGTTGGCATGTTCTCCCCATGTCGTCGTGGGGTTTCCTCCGGGTACTCTGGTTCCACCCCCCCAGTCCAAAGACATGCCGAGGCTAATTGGACTTGCTAAATTAAACCCAGTAGGATAAGCGGTTTGGAAAATGGATGGATGGATGGATGGATGGATGGATGGATGGATGGATGGATGGATGGATGGAGTTATCCTTGCGGGGACTGAAAAAAAATGTGCTCACTAGGTAAAAAGTGTTTATCATATTGTGGGACACTAACCTAGTAGTGTATTTCTAAAACAACTGCAATCATGCAAGCAGTGCCTGAATCCAACTGTGCCTCACCTTGCTGAATGTCCTTCATCTCCAGATGCAGGCTAGAAATGAGAATGCCCACTGTCTGTGATCGACTGCTTTGAAGAAGTTTCACAGTCTGAGGAGGGAAGGGCAAAAAGAATTATTCTCGCTTAATGAGAAACACATTGTTTATTGAAACCGGTATAATTTTTACAACTACTTTGACTACCAGAATTTTAGTGTACAAAACAAACACAAAATGATCTTTTTTTTTTTTGTGGAGAATTGCATACATTGGCTAAAAATTATCAGCTGTTTCCCAAAAGACTGGAGCATCACACAATACAAACAAAATAATTATAAATGAAATAGCGCAACTTCAATTATTATAATAAATATATATTGGAAGTAGACATTATTTTTAAAAAACATTCATCACACACCTGCTTATCTAGCAGAATATTTATAGCATATACGGTGCTAAAGTTTAATCATTTATAACTTTCCTATAAATAGCTGTTGCTGATTAGTTGCCATTATTGACACACTGCAGCACAACAACAAAATGTGTCTTCTGCATTTAACCCATATGCCACATCAGGACACAGCAAGGGGCAGCTAATTCAGTAGCCAGGCAGCAGCACCATGTTCAGGGTACCTCAGTGGTACTTTGCTGGTAAGGGATTCCCCATTGACATGGATAATCACTGGGGGGGCATTGGATAACAGAAGTGGGCAGGGTCCGGTAAGTGCTATTACTGAACTTTTTCATTAGTGGATTAGTGTTTTCATCAACATTGAAAACCTTTGGCGGACCAATTAGGTTCCACTAAATTTAGTTCTGCTAACTGTAAATCTGTTAACATTTTTTTTCAGGTAAAGTTTAACAGGCAAAAACAATTTTAAATCCTAAATTCACACATTGTCAGGGTCTGTAGCGACTGACCTCGCCCTCTGTGGCCCTTCCACATTTGGCCAGCAGGCATTGCTGCCATTCTGCATTTTCTCCTCTCCATCTTAGTTCCTAGCCTTCCCTGGTGTGTTTTCTTCTGCATAGGTCAGTGGACTGAGTGTGTAGTGCATATACTGTTCCCTTGTGTTAAGGGCTTGAGGCTGACTTTAGACCACTCTCACCCATCTTGTTTTTCTGGATTTTGTTCTGTAGAGTTTATTACTTCTTGTTTTCTTATCCTAGAGTTTCTCCAGGATTATTGTGATTATTTTGTGTGTTATTTTTCTTGTTTTTCCTGTTTAAGTTACACCTGTTCCTTGTTTTCCCTGGATGTCTGTATTTAAGTGTCTTCCCTCACTCTGTGCTTCAGTCTGCCATTGTAATATATTAGGATCTAGGGTTTTAAAACACCTTAAAAACTGAATTTCTTGCTTAGTTACATAACGAATCAGATTTCAGGTACCCTACTTTGGCTCCTGATGGTTTTACTTTATTTTCTGGGTTCAGATTGACAGAGCCATAGACTAATCAAGAACTGAGACCCTCCTTCCTAGTTCTGGGTAAATGGTGCTACATTTTTAGTCACCAAGTGGTTTCAATGAGGGTAAAATATAGGACTCCTCTGACAAAATGCTTATTTCACACAAAAGGAATATCAATAAATGTATTCCAGAGACTGTACAGAATCCAATGATCCCCAAATAAGTAAGTCCTGAATATTCACAGGTAATTACTCCAGGTCTGCGGAACTAAGTTGCTGAACAGGTTAGAATTTCATCTCTCCTATTTTTAAATGGCAATCCTACAAAAGCTAGTGTAGCCGATGTAAAAACAAACAAACCACAGTTTATTTGTATTTCATTTCCCCAAAATTTTGAGTTTATTTATGTATTTTTGTTATGTAATTTTATTATGTTTTTGTTTTGGGTAAGTCCATTGGGGACTTTTATTTTATAAGAGTATGTCACTTCCTGCAGCATTCGTGCTTCTCAGTTGGCAGGAAGCCTTGGTAGGCGAATGCTGGCGCTCCCACTAAAATACATTCAGCAGAGATAACTATAGCATAAGTATGGATAGTGTCATGCCCGGCTCGTCTGCTCCTCGTGTGTGCCACGCCCCCTGATTACCCACGTGTGCTTCCCTGAACGTCTCCATCTTTGTCCGATTCCCTTGATTAGTCTTTGTGTATTTAAGTCCTAGTCTTGCTTGTCTCCCTTGTCCGTCATTGTGGTCTGGTGATGGTAACCCACCTGTTCCCTGTTCATAGTCCTTGTTCCCTAAATAAACCCCGATTTTGCCCCGATATTTGCCTGTCCGCCTGCTCCTTACCAGCCGACCCGCACGATCGCCTGTCTGCTCGCCCCAGATCGTGACAGATAGTTGAGCTGCAATGTATTTTATCATAGTTATAATAATCTACAGGGGGCGGCATGGTGGTGCAGTGGTTAGCACTGTTGCCTCACACCTCTGGGACCCAAGTTTGAATCTCCACTGGGGTCACGTGTGCGGAGTTTGCATGTTCTCCCCATGTCGTCGTGGGGTTTCCTCCGGGTACTCCGGTTTCCCCCCACAATCCAAAAACATGCTGAGGCTAATTGGACTTGCTAAATTGCCCATAGGTGTGCCTGTGTGAATGAATGGTGTATGAATGTGCCCTGCGATGGGCTGGCCCCCCATCCTGGGTTGTTCCCTGCCTCGTGCCCATTGCTTCCGGGATAGGCTCCGGACCCCCCGCGACCCAGTAGGATAAGCGGTTTGGAAAATGGATGGACGGATGGATAATAATCTACAGAAGAATGCACAGGTTTTTCAGCACACCTCCACAGTATCACATTAACAGGGTTTTGCAATAGTTCTTTTTGGTTTTTGTCCATTAAGGGAGTGTGACGAGTGTGTTCCTGTTGTGCTGTACTAAGTTCTTTTGTGTGTTCAGGTACGTGAATGTTCTATTATTGTACTGTCTTCTTTAGCTATAATTACCAGTTTCTTGTTCTGTGTATATATTTGAACTGTTTTGTCATTAGTTCATGTTTTATAATTTATGGCTGATGGACAAAATATGTATAAGAAATTAGAGAATGTTTTTTGAATATATATATATATATATATATATATTTATTTTTTTATTTTTTGTGTTTGTATGCTCCTCAGTCGGCGGGAAGCCTTGGGACAGGGATAAACGATGCCCGTCAGCTATCCAGCGGCACGAGTCTTCATCCTTTATGTTAAAAAGAATTACACAACGCAGAGAGGGACAGAGAGGATAACTGACCGCGAAGCAGACCAGTTACTAGCAGTAATCCTTTTCCATTGGGCCCTTGAGCAAAGCCCTTAACCTACAATTGCTTGGTCTTGGGTATGACATTAAATTACATCCAGTCCTGCAAGGAGGTCCTCCAACTTAAAGGGAAAAGATGGGGGTTGATGGCAGGATTGGCTCCCCAGCCGCTGGAAAAAAACTCACAATGGTCCATTTGGACTAGTGTGGTGCTGAAGTATCACCCGCCACATGGCTGCACTCAGGTTCTCATCCCTGAGGTGGTTTGTTGTGTGGTGTGGTGGGGCAATGTTCTGTAATCTGCTCATGTCCTCCTTATCTACCTCAGTGGCTTTTGTTCTAATAGATTTGGGACAGCATAAATATCAATTTGGGCTGGTGGATGCAGCTTTTAGTTACCTTTTTCACCTTGGGACCCTCTTCATAACTCTTACACAGTGATTTCTTCTTTGGCTGCATTATGCTCTTGCAGAAAAGGTCCTCAAATTCTTTAGTGTTGAGAATTGGTGGTTCTTCAAGTGAACTCCATAGTGTGTTATTCCTGAATGAAATAAAGATCTTCTGTTATAGACACAAATTCTGCAGAAAAAAATTGAGTAGCCCTCATTGTCTAATAAAGGGTTGCAAAATCTGTGCTTGCCTACAATCCAAAACATAATCTGTCTAACTCTAAGACATGCCACTCAAAATTTCAGTAATCTAAATTTATGCTCCAATCACACATCCCAAAAAGGCTGAAGCTGACCAGTTTTAAGAGGATCTGAATGCTAAAGTTAGCATTCAAAACATTTTGAGTAACAGGGCCTTGGAAGTCACAGACCAGTAGAATTCTGCTAAGATGACTCACTTGGCAAACATTCTCTTTCAACAGCCCATGACAAGTCTACACAAGCATATCACCAAATGGTCAGTACCAACATTATATTGCCAAAAGTATTGGGAGACCTGCCTTTATGAACTTTAATGACATCCCATTCTTAATATATAGGCTTTAATATGGAGTTGGCCCGCCCTTTGTACCCTTTGTAGCTATAACAGCTTCAACTCTTCTGGGAAGACTGTCTACATGGTTTAGGAGTGTGTTTTTGGGAATTTCTGAGAATTCTTCCAATCCCAGACTCGTCCATCGGATTGCCAGAGAAGCGTGATTCTTCACCACAGAGACCATGTTTCCACTACTCTAGAGTCCAGTGACGGCATGCTTTACACCACTGCATCTGATGCTTTGCATTGCACTTGGTGATGTAAGGCTTGGATGCAGCTGCTCAGCCAAGGAAACCCATTCCATGAAGTTCTCTTTGCATTGTTCTTGAGCTAATCTGAAGGCCACATGAAGTTTAGAGGTCTGTAGCTAAGTATATACTGACTCTGTAGACTGTTGGCGACTTCTACACAATGTGTGCCTCAGTATGCATTGTCCCCACTCTGTGATTTTACGTGGCCTACCACTATGTGGCTGAGTTGCGGTTGTTCCCAATTGCTTATGTAACCAAGATTTGTATCACCCCCACACGTTAACGTTGCCGTAATGTGGGCTTTTAATATTTGGGCCAGTAATTATGTCTAGGTTCAACTCCCGGAGTGAATTGGTCACAACCACTAGTCAAACAGGGAAAACGGTAACAATTTTATTAACAATACTCCAGAAGGATGAGAGTCACGTCTGGAACAATGAAATAAAAATGAAATAAGAATGAACAATTCCTCCCTCCCTACAACAGTCCGTCATTCCATATGCAGTTCAGTTCACTTAAAGTCCTCTGGTATATATAATCCTGTGTACAGTACGTTCACGAGTTCTTCTTTTTAATTGGGAAGGCTATATGAGAATACTAACCAGGTAGTTTACAAGAAAATATATTGGACTGGAGATCTTATCAATCTTATCTGTGTCCAGAAGAACTGCATCCACCGACTGGGAGGTAGGCTGACTGGTCCCAGACGTAGTTGGACACTTCACAACTCTAATACGCAGAATCGGTGGCTCGCCTTCACAGGTTGCAGAATATATAAAAAAAAAAACCCAATCGGAGAATCGCTCAAAAGTTGACCCAAACTGGATAATGCAACACGAACGCTTCTGGTGCACTTGCCTATGACAATAACTAAAATTGCCTTTTAAACATAAAATAACTTTCCTTTTCTTTTCTTTTTTCTCTTCTCTCTCCTGGTACATAAACCTCCCAGCTCTTCAACTGCAGCCGCTTCTCTAACTTTTTTTTTTCCCCCTCGCGATCAGAGAGACACTGAGTTAACCCAGGCAATCGCGATAAAAGAACTCGAATTAAAGACAGTGCCATCTATGGGAACGGAGAATCATGACACTTTTGGTCCTGTTCTCTTTAAGTGGGTTACACTTACACTTTGTTATAATACCACTAACAGTTGACCATGGAATATTTAGTAGTGAGGAAATTTCACAAATGGACTTATTACACAGGTGGTATCCTATCATGGTGCCAAGCTTAAATTCACTAAGCTCTTGAGAGCTTCCGGAGCAAAGCATGATCCAAAGTGGTCTTGCTAGTCTCGTACCTGCGCATTGCTCATTTTCAGACCATGCGTGCCTGTTTGTATCCGCAAATGATTTTGCACCTGCTTTCCACTCACAAGAGTGGTGTTTTTTAAATGAGACATGGCTGGGTGCATTGTTGGCGTGTTGCTACTTTAAGGCAGTGAAATGACATTATACTTTTGACCAACAAAAATCACGTATAAAGTCAGTGGCGCATTATTAAACAGTATTTAAGCAGCGTGTTTCAGAAACGTGCAGGTGCTTGTCATACGTTATGGCCATAGGTGTGTCATCGAGATGATTTCTTATTTTATTTATATAAAGTACAAATAGTCATTTTATGTAATGATACTGTTCAATGAAACACAAATGAAAAAATATATATCTTAAGTAAAGAATAAACCGCATCATTAAAAAATAGAGCTGCGATGGGCTGGCCCCCCATCCTGGGTTACCTGCCTCGTGCCCATTGCTTCCGGGATAGGCTCCGGACCCCCTGTGACCCAGTAGGATAAGCGGTTTGGAAAATGGATGGATGGATTAAAAAATAGAGTGCCAACAAAGGAGTGTATGCCAGTAGCAGCACGGGCAAGGAGGGATCAGCCGGCAGAAGAGCTGAATCATCCGTAGCCCGGTAAAGAATTTCCAATTGTGAGATGTAGAAAAATAACAGCCCCATCGCCTTTCATTTGAACATTCTAAAACATCTTAAAAACTGTAGGTTTTGTTTGAACAATGATTACACTGCAAACCCAAAATTAAAATAAAAAAACACACAAGTACGTAATTACGTTTCTGTTCCCAGCCAGTGTGCTTGTTCAGGGAGCATCTGTGTTGCCTGTCTTCTGGCATTATACCACTTTTGGAACTGCGTGGAAGATCTGGTGCTGCCAGAAAACAAAGCGCACTTGCCTTTTAAAGGTGAGGTGACATGCCATTCCAATTGGTTCATTGTATGTCATGCCCAAAACACGCCTCTGAATATTTAAGAGAGTTAAGATAACCTTTTTGTGCCTTGCGCTGGCATAAAGTCATTTTTTTCTGCCGTCAAAATAGCGAAATGGATTTGGACACGCCCATAAACCTTAGTTGTACTTTGTGGTATATTGTCAAAATAGAGCATATAAGGAGACATGCAGTATTTAATCAAGGAATGCAAAGAAATGGAGGAAGAAAGATGACAGAATTCTGCAAAAGACATCAGTGGAAAAATCAGTGTTCATGCAAAAATGGGTCTGTTAAAAAACAAAGATACAATAGGAGGTACTTGAAAAAGTTGGAAGATATTAAGAAGAGGAGAAACAAAAATACAGAAGGTATATATAGGGAGAATCCCAACATCACTGATAAGATGCCATAGTCATATGTCTTAAGCTAGACATCTTTAAGAGT
Source organism: Brienomyrus brachyistius (assembly GCF_023856365.1). Lineage (NCBI taxonomy): Eukaryota > Metazoa > Chordata > Actinopteri > Osteoglossiformes > Mormyridae > Brienomyrus > Brienomyrus brachyistius. The sequence goes on along the minus strand of NW_026042306.1, from coordinate 1,557,719 downwards.
GAACGAGCCGATTAGAATTCTTGCTAATTGCATGACTGCAGCAGCTGAGAAAATCAGCTGAATTATTTAAAACCCATTTAAATGTTGCTCTGAATTTGGCCAAGAAACATCACAGTGCCCATTGCATATGCAAAAGAGTGCTGAAATTGCCAAACAATCACACATCTTAAATGCTAGCAAGGTAACAACTGCAGTCCTCCAAGCTAAACTGGGTTTTAATCCTGCAGAACATACATAAATTAACACTTCCCTCCTCTGCAAGTTGCTTTGGATAAAAGTAAATGCAAATGTCCAACATTCCCTGGATAATCTAGAGAGGTAGTTCCAGAAAAAAAACCTACTTCTGCTTCATACATTGCCTGCTCTAAAGCCTTTGACTTTGCGACATAATAGAGAAATATTAAACAACCTCAGAAACAGGAAATATACTCTGATGGTTGAAAGTGAGAAAATGCTAAAGACCTGTTCATGATGCTGAAATAAAAATTGGATCACTGCTCAACATAAGATTGTTATGTGGCCTCAGAGAGTAAAAAAACATCAAGTTTTTGTGATCACCTATAATAACACAGATCTGTGAAAGCTGGGGTATCAGTAATGATGAGCATCACGAAATTGATATTATGTGGCAAATGTTGTAAGTACCTTAGACCATATGAAGATCGAATTAAGTTGATAGTTAGGGTAAGAAACCCAGACTGTTCACTGGAAAATTTGATAGTAAAACTCAAACTAAATTATTTTAGTCACATAATGCAAAGTGAGATCTGGAAGCAGCTGTTGACAGATAGACCAAGTATGCTGAAGTCCACAAAGTCACCATGAGTAAGATGTGGAAGAATGGTACTGGGCTAGGGGGAGTTATGGGGTTAATGTTTTGTCTTAGGCCACAGCTGTTCCACCACTGCTTTAGTGTGAATGCTGTTGCATTCTGGGATTGTGGTTAGGCCTTAGGCAAGAAGGTGTTATGACATTTGGAGATGCAGGAACAACACTTTTCCACCACACCAAGTACTGTACTTTTGGTATGGCATATTAATTTTTTCAATGATTTCCGGTCAAGTACCAGTACCAAAAGTTTCAGTACTGAAAGTACCAAACTAGCTGGGGTACTTTGGTACTTTGGAGTGGGACTTGAAATGCTTTCTTTGTTGATTGGTTATACAAATATGCTGCTGCTGAAACCCAATACAATCAGTTGCAAACTCAGAAAATGATAGTAAAGAAAAAAAATGCAATTTGGAATTTAACCCTCACACTATAACGTCCATACAGAATTGAAAGTAATAAAGAAAATACCGTATTTTGATTAGTGATACAAGAATGCATTTGCATAACATGCAGTGTTGTTATTAATATTGCACATCATCCAGCCCTATAATATACAGCAGTCAAGGAAGTGTTGTAATTAGGAAGAGGGAATGGATCTACTGGGCTTGTGAGGGAAGGCTCTCATGATAGCAGTGAACAGCACATGAGAAACTGGGAGGGGGACCCCTGCTGTTATCCTGTTGGTCATACTTTGAGCTAATAATATGAAGCACTTATTGTCATTATAGTGTATGACAGGTATATCACAGTATAACCACTGTTAGTACAAAAAACATGAAATGATAGAACAATACGTAATCAATCAATCATGTAATCATTATGTATGTACTTAGTAAGCAAGATTGGAGATCGTAAGAGGAAATTCAAGGATGGACATGCTATATGGTGACCAATCATGTGGAAGCACCCGGGTTATGCAGAGCACTCTGTCATGCTAATTTGCATCATCTCATTAATTAATAAGACTTTACCTTACCAACACGGAGATACAGACTTAGTTATTTTCATTTTCAGTGTTAAGATACAGGAGGGCTGTTCCAGATATTTTTTTTGCTTCAAGAAATATTATTCAATTCATATTTATTTATATAGTGCTTAGAGGAATGAAAAAAAGTATGTTTGTGGAACTGCAATGCATGGTGGGTACGATATTAGGAGGCTACTTAAATTTCATCATCTGCAATTGCTGCAGCTGATGTAGGCAGGCCCTAGGTGTGAATTTGTAAAGGGGAGAAGGGGAAGGGTCTGGTCCATTTTTTCCTCAGGGCCCAGTGCACAGCTGTTCCACCACTGCTTTAGTGTGAAGTAAATTCAGACAGATGGTGCTCCCATGTGTCAGAAAAGTAAAGAACAGTGAAAGCCAGTAGGGTGGGAAATGTAAAGAGGCTCCAGAAAGACTAGGTAAACACAGCCCGACTTGGCGAGAGTGGGCTCTGGTAGCACAGGTATGAGCAATCCCTGAGCAATAGCACTACATCAACCATCAAAAATTCATTATTTATTAAAAACTCAGCCGATATGTTAAACAATAGCTCACATTGAATTTTTTTCTCATTTTTCTTGTGATTTTTGTTCCTGCATTTGTGTTAGTAGAATATATAGCAACATTATAGGAAATCCCTGTATTAACATCTGACTTATGGATACAGAGGCTTACAACACATTACATTGTGAAGCTCATGAAAACATTGCGCAGCTTTAGCAGTTTGTGGGCACGGTACGTATTTACTTTTATTTATTATTATTATTATGTACAGTTAGTACTGCTACAATATGACAATGTGCTCCTGAAAAACCTCATGTTCACTAAAATTGTGTACAAAAAATACACAAATCTAGTGGGGAAATACAGGGCTAAGGGAATGTGACTCCGAAACTTAGTAACTTATGCCAGACAAAAATAATTTATGAAAAGTCATACTAGTGCCCAATAATGTAATTATATACATTTTAAATAAGATGTAATTATAATATATTAAGAAATTTATACTATACACATCTATGTGTCATGCCCAGCTCGTACGATCCTCGTGTGTGCCACGCCCCCCTGATTATCCATGTGTGCTTCCCTGATTGTACCCAGCTGTACCCTGTTATCTTGTCTATTTCAGTCCCCGTCTTGCCTCAGTTCAGTGTCTGTCATTGATGTTATCGTCTGATGTCTCCTGTCCTTAGTTGTCTGAATAAATCCCTAGTTTCCCCGACTTTGGCCTTCCTGCCTGATCCTTGCCTGCCTGCCTGTCCGTGTGCCTTACCCTCGTTCAGCGATTGTGACACTATGTGTCTAATGAGTCTCAAGAGAATTGCCTAGTAACACCTTAGTCCTGCCTCATCTAGAAATGATAGTGGAGGCTGGACTAAGTATTTGGATGGTTGGTTCCACCTCCTCTAGTTCCTTGAATTGACCTCCTCTACAATCTGATTGGTCATGTTTCTGAACCAATCGTTTTTCCTTCTGCCCTCAGAGTATTTTTGTCTAAGTAAAACTCCAATGAGCATTTTTAAATGCAAGTAATTTTTCATGTTAAGAGCATATGGCATTGTACTTCACGTAGTGTTTTTCTCTCTGACTGAAAAACATGCAAATACAAATGCAATTCTGCATTGTACTGGACTTGGGTATCAATAAATCACACTCATTGTGTTGGGATACAACACATTGTAGCTTGATTGACTGTACTGTATTATTGTTGTTCCACTGCAAATTCAACTTAAAGATAGACTTATGGAACAGACCTTGTTCCTAACCTGGAAACTGTTACTGTTATTATACACTTCTACACTGTGAACTCATGCTGCTACAATGTATATGATGGTGAACTCAGGTCAAACTTACTACCTCCGATTACATGAAACACAACATATTTAATATAGTTAAGAATATTGCACATTATAAGGTTCTGCACAATGTACACTGTACCCAGACATATCTGGTCATGACAAACATGGTCAAATCATTTAAGTGTCTCTGGGTATTATTAGTTTATTATTATTGTTGTTGCTGTTATCATTATGGTGTTTACCTTTACATTGCTCAATACTTCTTAAAATTGCACTATCCTGTATGTTCTTTGTGCTTTTCTTATTGCATTAATTTACATTTACACTGTGGTCACTTCACCTTTCCATATACCTGTGTATAGTGGAGATGACAAAATTCACTGACTTTGATTTAATTGTTTTAAAATGTTAAAGTACGGCTTACAGGTAACACAGGCTCAATATATAACATTTTGTGGTGAATTGATAAAATAATTTATTCAAAGGGATCACATACTTATTGGCCTGGATTTGAATCCTGGTCCAGTACAGGGGCTTCATGGGCTGAGTTGGCTCCACCACTGGCTTTCTGGGGACATAATCCACCAAGTGATTGGAGGAATGATCTGCACCAGGAAGCTCAGGCATAGGTGGAGAGGATGCTAAACCGAAGGTGGGAAGTGGAGGGGGTGGTGGTGGCACAAACTGAAAAGAAGATGGGTGCCCTGCATCTGGGCAAGCTCCAGAAGATGGTGGTGGAGGTAGTAAGGGCAAGGGGGGACTGATGGAATTTGACAACGGTGGCTGAGAAGATGATGCTGATGCAGAAGGTGATAGCAGATCTACAGCATACTCATTCTTTCCCTGTAGGCTTTCTTTGATGGAAATATGGTTGAGTTTCTTCGGACTTCGAGATGTACTAGAATTTTCATCATCTGGGTTTGGGGTAAAATCTCCCAGGTCAGTCTGTATCCACACGTTGTGGAAAGTCTTGGGCGGAAAGCTGTCCTGTGTCAGCACAGCCACCTCCCTCATCTCTTTAAAGTCTTTGAGTGTGTTTATGGCCAACCTTGCCTGCAGCTCTGTAATGGTCTCCACCAGCCGTGACTTTGAGTCTGCATGTTCATCTTGCAGCTGTGACCTTTGCAGTTCATAGCCAGCCTATATGGGACCGCAGAGAAACAAGGACATTTTACAAACAACATTCTTCAGACCAGTGTTCAACATCATGCCGTTTTTTAATTTTATTTTAGTAACTATGACATCCACTTGGTCATAGTGGAAGGGACACAGAAAGGAGACTACTCAAAGTATCTTAACTAGAACAGGGCAATTTACAAAGAGGTCAGTAGTAAGAGGCAAAATAAAAGTATGATGCAAAATCAGTAGGTGGCAGAGGAAATCAACCCATGAATGGCAAGTAGCACAAGGCCTAAGCAAGGCCCTCCTTTATCTTGCTTTCCTAAGGCTCATTTGTCTTCCTTCTCAGCAGCCATTAATCAGTCAACAGGCCACACCTATGAGTGGAGCCTTCACAGCTCTTCCTGCAAGCAATTAGGGGGAATGCAAAGGAGAAATAACTAACGAAACAGGACTGGGTAGGGAGGCTGGTAAACTCACACCTCCTCCCCAAGGAAAGAGGCTCAAAGACATGAGACTCTAAACACAACTCCCCATGAAAAACAAAGAACAATCAAAACACATTCGCTGTCTAAAGACACAAAATCACAACAACCACATACATACTGCTTGAGAAAACAACCATCACTATGAAGCCAAAACAGGATTAGGACCAGTCTCACTCTGCAGCTTCCAACACATCTCACCATTAGGTTATGATCACAGTAGACTACCACTGGATACATACCCCCAGCCACATCCATCAAAGTCTGTAGAGCCCAGATCAATGCCAAGGCCCCCTTTTCAATGACCAAATAGTTTAACAGATGTTTGTGAAACTTATGAAACAGCACAAAGGCCAATCCATATGATTGTCTGTTTGCAAATGGACTGCCCCTACCTGGCTTGCATCAACTTGTATTGGGAAAGGCTGATCCAATTTTGGTGCAGCCAACACAGGCTCAGAATTCAGCTGCAGTTTAGCATTCTCAAAAGCTTGCTGCTACCCATGAAACTATTCAAATTTAACTATATTCTGGAGCAAATTTGTCAGAGAGGAAACCACTGTGGAAAAGTTACCAAAAAATCTCATCAACTCCTTCTTGGTAGTTGGAGGAGGAAATCTATCTATTGCCAAATCCTTGGCTCTAACCAGCCATACCTGACTTTGCCCAACTACATTGGCCAAATAGACAATAGAAGCCCGAGCACACTGACATTTTTCAAGACTGATTGTGAGATTTGCTGGCAACAATCTCTCAAACAGTGCAAGAATGCAAGCAAGATGTTGTTCCCAGGAGTCACAATATACCATCACATCAAGATAAACTGTGCACCCCTTCAATCCTGCAATAATACTATTTAAAAGCTGCTGAAATGTTGCAGGGGCATTCCATAAACCAAAGCTCATCTTATTATAGGAATAGAGACCGGATGGTGTTATGAACGCAGAAACATCAAGTGCGCGGTGTGAGCAGAACCTGATAATATCCTTTCAGTAAATAAGATTTGCTTATAAAATGTGCAGCACCAACCTGGTCCATACAGTCTTCAATTCTGGGTAAAGGAAACGAGTCAGGCTTCATCACCATATTAACTTTCCTATAGTCCGTGCAAAACCGAAAGTAGTTGTCTGATATATTTTAACAAGCATGGTGAAGCCCAGCTTGAATGCAATGGCTAAGCCAATCTGTTATCCAAAAGGTAATGAACTGGTATTTTCCGAACGTCGATTAACCTTCTGGGGTAACAAACCCACACTTCACACTTTAGGTAACACGGCAAAAGCAGCCCAAACCAGAAAAGATTGCTGGCAAAAATTAAACGCGGAAGTAGTCTTCCTTGTACTTACTGAATGCAGTCTTTCATTTCGTATGGGTCGGATTAATTATTTAATGTCATAATTCCAGATCAAACGTAAGCAGAATGAGAACAGGTTAAAATAAAATACAAGAATATACTTCAAACTGGTAAATATTGGTCAATAACTATTTGAAAAATTGTCAACATATACACACGTGGACAAAATTGTTGGTACCCTTCAGTCAATGAAAGAAAAACTCACAATGGTCACAGAAATAACTTTAATCTGACAAAAGTAATAATAAATAAAAATTCTATGAAATTTAACCAATAAAAGTCAGACATTGATTTTAAACCATGCTTCAACAGAATTAATAAAAAAAAAACTCATGAAACAGGCCTGGACAAAAATGATGGTACCCCTAACTTAATATTTTGTTGAACAACCTTTTGAGGCAATCACTGCAATCAAACGATTCCTGTAACTGTCAATGAGACTTCTGCACTTCTCAGCAGGTATTTTGGCCCACTCCTCATGAGCGGGGTTATAAGAGCTCTGATGCTAGAAATTTTGGAGACAAAGTACTGCAGGAATTTTTCACTATTCACTGAGGAGGTGTCTGACTCCACAGGCTGATGATTATTGAGAGCAGTGTCAATAGCATTGAAAAGAACATGTGGTTTATCACAGTTGCGTAGAACAATATCAGAAAAATATTTGATATTTAAACCAAGTTTCTTTTAAAATGTCAAAAGATACATGTAACATCTTTTTTCCACCTGTGTTCTGCCCTCCTACACTCTCGTCTGAGCGAGAAGTGTCAGTCAAATATGGCTCTTTTTTGGTTTTAGGGCGCAGTGTTTTAAAAGGTGCAACACTTTGCAGAATGTTATGGCAGGTAGAATAAAAAGATGAGGTCAATTGTTCAGTATCATAAACAGAAGTTTGACTCTCAGCGGCACTTTTAAATGCAGCAGAGAAATGAGTAGCAGTAGTAGGGTTAATAATACGGCATCAGCGCGCAGAAGCGCAAGCTTTAGCAACATGAGCATAGAAAGGAATTTCAAATAATACAGGCATACTGTCATGACCCGGCTCGTCGGCTCCTCGTGTGTGCCACGCCCCCTGATTACCCGCGTGTGCGTCCCTGATTGTCTCCAGCCTTGTCTGATTACTTTGCTTAGTCTTGTCCTGTTTTAAGTCCTGGTCTTGCCTGTTACCCTTGTCCGTCATTGTGGATGTTTGTTAGTCCCTGTCCGATGCTCCCTAGTCCCCGTTACTATAATAAAACCCCGTTATTCCCCGTACCTGGTTTCCCTTGCCTGTTTCCCGCACGATCGCCGTCTCCAGTATTTCCGGATCGTGACAGAATGACGGACCCAAAGAAGAAGCGGAGAGAGAGGAAGAGGCTCCCTCAAGAGCCGATCTCTCTCGGCGCCTGCTCGCTCTCCAGGCTTTGGCTTCCGGCGGAGGACGAGAGGGAGGTACCTGCCCTACCTCCAGCCCGGGGGCCGACCACACGCGTCCCCGATCCTGCGTGGAAGTACTGGCTCTCAAGTGAGGACGAGGACGAGGAGCCCTTCCACTACCCGGAGCCAGAAGCCTCTCTTCCACCGTCCGTTTTCACGGACATCGCGCCGCCTCCCGCAACCGCCAGGCGCCTGCGAGGGAGACGGAGGAGAACGGCGATCGCCCGTACGGAGGACCTCCCTCCGTCATTGCCGGCGGACCCCGCTCCCGTGCGGCCGCCATTGCCGGCGGACACCGCTCCCGTGCGGCCGCCATTGCCGGCGGACCCCGTTCCCGTGCGGCCGCCGCCGCCTGCGCAGCCGTCTTCGCTGCCGCCGCCACCCATGATCCTCGCTGACAGGTACTTCACCCTCCAGGGACTGTATTGGAGGGTGATGGGAGAACCGGCCCCACAGGGCCCTCCGGAGGGGGAAAAGCTCGCAGTGCAACTGGGGCAGGATTTCGCCTCTTTCACTCCAGAATCCCCGTATTCGGATCTGGAGAGGATGGCTGAAGACCTCCGGAGGCTGATCAAGCTCCGGAGAGCTCCGGAAGCGCCCCCTCCGCCTGCAGCTCCAGGGCAGGCGCCCCCACTGCAGCAGCCTGCAGCTCCAGAGCAGGCGCCCCCACTGCCTCCAGTTCCTGACCGTGCTCCAGTTCCTGCAGAGGCACCCCCTCTGCAGCCGCCTGCTGCAGCTCCCGGGCAGGCGCCCCCACTGCAGCCACCTGCTGCAGCTCCAGGGCAGGTGCCCCCTCTGCAGCCACCTGCAGCTCCAGGGCAGGCGCCCCCTCTGCAGCCGCCTGCTGCAGCTCCCGGGCCGGCGCCCCCACTGCAGCCACCTCCAGTTCCTGACCGCGCTCCAGTTCCTGACCGTGCTCCAGTTCCTGCAGAGGCACCCCCTCTGCAGCCGCCTGCTGCAGCTCCCGGGCAGGCGCCCCCACTGCAGCCACCTGCTGCAGCTCCCGGGCAGGCGCCCCCACTGCAGCCACCTGCTGCAGCTCCAGGGCAGGTGCCCCCACTGCAGCCACCTGCAGCTCCAGGGCAGGCGCCCCCTCTGCAGCCGCCTGCTGCAGCTCCCGGGCCGGCGCCCCCACTGCAGCCACCTCCAGTTCCTGACCGTGCTCCAGTTCCTGCAGAGGCACCCCCTCTGCAGCCGCCTGCTGCAGCTCCCGGGCAGGCGCCCCCACTGCAGCCACCTGCTGCAGCTCCAGGGCAGGTGCCCCCACTGCAGCCACCTGCAGCTCCAGGGCAGGCGCCCCCTCTGCAGCCGCCTGCTGCAGCTCCCGGGCCGGCGCCCCCACTGCAGCCACCTCCAGTTCCTGACCGCGCTCCAGTTCCTGACCGCGCTCCAGTTCCTGACCGCGCTCCAGTTCCTGACCGCGCTCCAGTTCCTGACCGCGCTCCAGTTCCTGACCGCGCTCCAGTTCCTGACCGCGCTCCAGTTCCCGGGCAGGCGCCCCCCCCGCGGCCTGACCGTGTTCCTGTCCCGGCGCCCCGGCGACCTGACCGTGTTCCTGTCCCGGCGCCCCGGCGACCTGACCGTGTTCCTGTCCCGGCGCCCCGGCGGCATGCAGCAGCTCCAGAGGCGCCCCCTCCGCCTGCAGCAGCTCCAGAGGCGCCCCCTCCGCCTGCAGCAGCTCCAGAGGCGCCCCCTCCGCCTGCAGCAGCTCCAGAGGCGCCCCCTCCGCCTGCAGCAGCTCCAGAGGCGCCCCCTCCGCCTGCAGCAGCTCCAGAGGCGCCCCCTCCGCCTGCAGCAGCTCCAGAGGCGCCCCCTCCGCCTGCAGCAGCTCCAGAGGCGCCCCCTCCGCCTGCAGCAGCTCCAGTCCCTGTCCTAGTCCCCGAGGTGGTCCTGGACAACTCCATCTTGGCTCCTCCCTCTTCGGAGGTGGAGGAGCTGGAATGGGACCCCTCGGGGACAGAACTCGTAACCCCTAGTCCCTCGCCCCGGCGAGATCGACCCCGAACTAGGGTCGGCTTGTCTGTGTCCCGCAGGGGAAGGGGACACAGACGCAGGGCTGGGGTCCCGCCCGCCCTGCCCCCTGGCTCGCCCTCCCTCGCCTGCGCTGGGGCTCGGTTGGCGCCTGCGGGTCCTGGCCCTCCGGGTCGGCTGTCGCCTGCAGGTCCCTCTCCGGTGCCTCGTCGCCCTGCCTCGCTCCCCTCTCTGGGTCCTGGTCGGTCGCCTGGGGGTTCCCCGACGGCGGCTCCTCGGTCGCCTGCGGGGCCCCTACCTCCGGCCCTTTCCCGGACGTCGCCGCCTGCTGCGGCTCCCCCCTCCTCCGGGCCTTCGCCCTGGCCCCTTCCTACTCCCTCGTCCCCTTCCCCGGTGCTCCCTCCTGCTCCCTCCCTGGCCCCTCCGCGGGTCCCTCGCCCTGTCTCCTCGGCCCCTCCGGGGTCCCCTCCGGCTCCGGCCTCCCGGCCGCCTGCGGCCCCTCCGGCTGCCTCCCGTCGCCCGCTGGGGCTCCCTCGGGCTCCCCTTGGTACCCCCTCCTTCTCGCCCTATGCCTCTGCCTTCGTACCTCATGTCTTTGCCCCGTCTGCTTTTGTTCCTCGCCCGTCTGTTCCGCCCTTTCCTGCTCCTCGTTTCCCGATGTTCCCTCCTTGCACTCCCGCTCCTAGTGTCCCGCCTGTCCCTCCTATCTCTCCCTTCCTGGTCTGTCTCTCCGCTTTCCCGGTCCTGTGTCGAGTCGTGTCTTACGTTCTGTCTCTCGCTATGTTTTGTGCCTCTGTCCTGTTTCCGGTCTCTCGTTAGTTTTGTTCTTTTCTCGGTCCCGGTTCCTGTGTCCCGTTCGTCGCCTCCTCCCTGGCGCGCCCGGTGAAGCGCGCCTTTGGGGGGGGGTTCTGTCATGACCCGGCTCGTCGGCTCCTCGTGTGTGCCACGCCCCCTGATTACCCGCGTGTGCGTCCCTGATTGTCTCCAGCCTTGTCTGATTACTTTGCTTAGTCTTGTCCTGTTTTAAGTCCTGGTCTTGCCTGTTACCCTTGTCCGTCATTGTGGATGTTTGTTAGTCCCTGTCCGATGCTCCCTAGTCCCCGTTACTATAATAAAACCCCGTTATTCCCCGTACCTGGTTTCCCTTGCCTGTTTCCCGCACGATCGCCGTCTCCAGTATTTCCGGATCGTGACACATACGGTCAGAAAAAACTGCGTCATGAACCTTTAGGTTTTGCACAGGTAGCCCACAAGATAGTACCAGATTTAACGTGTGACCCAATATATGAGTGGAGCCAGTCACAGACTGAACAAGATTAAAAGAGTCCTTTGACAGAGGTGTGGAGGGGCAACAAACATGAATGTTGAAATCTCCAACAATTAAAACACGATCATATTTGGCCATGATCCCAGACAGAAAGTGAGAAAAATCCTGAATAAAGTCCTTATTATATTTTGGGGGACGGTATATCACAGCACATAAGACTGGTTGTGGGGGGTCTAACTCAAACATATTCAGTTCAAAGCTGGAGTACTGGGCCTCCAACAACTGCTTGCACTTAAAACACTTTTTAAAAGCTAAACCACCACCTTGTCCAGTTGTCCTCGGTGAGTTTAAGTATATGCAATCAGGCAGTAAAAGTTCTGCGAAGGGGCTTAACTCACCAGTGCTTAGCCAGGTTTCTGTAAAGCACAAAAGATCCAACTTGTACGTTTTGTAGAAGTCATTCAGGATAAATGTCTTATTCCCAAGCGATCGTGCATTCACTAGTGCAATCCTGATAGAAGCCAGTTCACTCTCCTTCTGGGGTGTCCAACCTACTGGCCGGAGACTACTCATATTCACCCCTCCACTGCGGAAGCGAGGTGAGCGAACGCGTTTGGTGTGGAATCCCACCAGGGGGGCGACGACGGGCCTCAGCTAAGTGTACGCAGGTTCCAGGGAGCACCAGGACACAAAACGGCTGCAATCAGATGGACAATCCAATGCCAGAGTCCGATGACTTAACCAGCAGCAACCATGGTAGTGTCTCTTCCCAATCTTATACAACTGTACATAATAATTGTGCAGCAAGGATTTTAAGTGTAGCATGAAAACGCTCCAAAGCATGATAAGCACTAAGCTTATGTTTAAATGTGCAGCTGCTCAAACACCTCGGCAAAAAGAACAAAATGTGAAATTTAATCCTGTATCACTCTGGATCACTTTAGGAATACCAAATATGGAAACAAACTCTGTGAGTGCTTTCACAATCAACTTTGTTGTAATGGTTCTTAGCACATAGCCAGTTGGATAGAGTGTAGTCTGACACATGGCGGTGCCTGACTTTGATGAAAGTAATGGACCTACAGTCAATAATCAGGTCTTCAAAAGGCTTACCCACAGATGGAATTGGCTGGAGAGGTGCAGGTTTAATCGTGGTATTTGGTTTCTTAGCAATTTGACATGACAAACTTTGCCACTTCTCTTTGCATTCTTGGCTAATAAAAGGGCTATAACAGCCAATAAGTTTTCTTCACCCCAACATGTCCAGCTACATCACCATGAGAAGCTGTTAAAACCAAGTTACAGTATTTATCAGGCATTACCACCTGCACTACTGGATCTGCACCATCACAGTGTGCATGCGGCAACTACTGCCACAACAAACAATTCATTGAAACTACAGTCTAGCCTCTGGGCATCAACAATCTCAGCTTAAGACAGAGTATTTGGCAGTTCAGGCAGAAGCACTGTTTTTGAGCACATAAGATCTGGCAAACCGTGTGCAGATCTGTCAGGCTCCACAAATGGCACAACCACGGCCCTAACCACAGAAGGAGTGACCCTTCAGGCCACACATGCTCTCCGACCAAATTATTACCAAGTATGACATGTAACCCCTCCACTGGCAGAGATGGCCACACTCCACACACCACCTCCCCCCATGACCTGATTGCAGCTCAATTTTGTGCAGTGGCACTGAAAGTGGTTGAAGCTCGATACCACAAATTAAAAACAACCTCCCAGTATCCGAAAATGAAGAGAAAGGCAGAACAGATTACTGATGACTGAGGCCCCAATATCCCACAAAACCTTAACAGGGACTTTCAGATCATTTTCCCCACCAGAGAGACAAAGCCCTCAGTGATAAACGGAGTATAAACTACCACATCTGAAAGATCTATATTTCCTAATTCACAAGACTTTACATTACGTTCCATAGGCTGCTCTGGATCAAACCCCTTCACTGAGCTTCTAAACCTTCCTACGGATTTAGTCTTGTTACTGTACGAGCAGTCAATACTGAGTATTCATTTTTACAATGGTTCTCCGTGACACAGTAGTGGCACTTATTCTCCAAATTGACCTTATTACCCTCAAACCTACTATAACTGAAGGATCAACCTTAAAGTGACCATGACAATGTTCTCTATATCCAAAGAGTGGAGAATGTTTTCCCTGATGTGACATTTGTGCGTCAATATAAACCCATCCGCCAAGACTGCAGCTTCAGCCCCTGTCTTGACTTTATGCTCATTGACATACATGGCAATTCGTTCAGGCAAAATGTTTTTAAAATTGCTCCAAAACTACTAAATCACACAATGCCTCAAAAGTCCTCACACCTTCTGCTGTACACCATCGATGGAAAAATCAAGTAAGCTCTCTAGCCATCTCACTGTGGGTCTGTTTATCAGTCTTTCTCTAGTTCTGAAAATGTTGTCTGTATGCCTCAGGTATTAATTCATAACATTTTAAAGCTGCCTTCTTAACATAACCCTTCGCTCTGAAGGTGGCAGTGCAAGAAATGTCTCCTGAGCTTTACCTGCTAAATCAGCTTACAACAACAATGTTCTATTCATAAATCAAATTCTAGACAGCTGCTAGATTTTCAAACAAAGAGGAAAACACATTGGGTCTCCTTCATTGAACTTTGGAAGAAACTTTATCATGCCACAAAAGCCTGACTGCTGACTTAATTGATTTATAATACTACTAGAGGAAATCTTACCTTCTAACCTAAGCCTGGTGAGCTGTAATTCCCTTTCCTGCTCTCGGCCTACAAGTCTCTCCAACTCCAACAAATGATTTTTCTCCCTGTCTTGTGTTTCCAACTTAGTGTTTTGTTGCTAAAAGTATACTTCATTAGACTTCTCAAAATCTAATCCCAAGCGCAAAAGTGATCTAATACAGGGAAACGCTGTGCTCCAAAATTTTGCGGCCCACTACACAAGCGATACCAGTTAGCACGTTTTGAATCACAATGGGTAGACTATACAACTACTCTACAGGTAACCAACAATTTCTTACAATTCACTACAAACCAAAGGCTTACATATCACAATGCCAAATTCAAATGGATTAGCCCCCATATGTTTCATCCACTTGGCTCAGAGTAGAAGGGACATAGAAAGGAGACCATGTCAAGTATCTTTTTAACTAGAATGTGTTGATTAAATATTGCAAGTTACAAAGAGGTCCGTAGTAATTGGCAACACAAAATTATAATGCAAAATCAGTAGGCGGCAAAAGGAAGTCAATTCATGAGTAGCAAGCAACACAATATCAGACCACACCCCTCCTTTATCCTACTTTCCCAAGGCTCTTTTGTCTTCCTTCTTAGCAGCCCTTAATCAGTCAACAGGCCACACCTGTGATTGGTACCTGCACAACTCTACCTGCAAGCAATTAGAGGGAAAACAAGAGAAAAGGAAAAAACAAAACAGGACAAGGTAGTGAGGCTGGTAGAGGCTGATAGACTTAGGCCGCATAGCCATCACAATGACAGAAAAGTCTAGAATATCAATTTATTTTGCCACAGTTTTATTATGTACAGTACTATGAAGGACATAAATATGTCTAATGTCACATGCCCTTCAGTTAACACTACCTAGAGGAAATTGCTAACGATAGTATCCCAATAAGCAACAATAAACAAATGTGTTTTTAACCTACACTTAAAGAATGAAAGTATTAGAAGCTACAATAACCTGTACACACAAGCATTCAAAGAAAATATAAATACAAACACAAATAAACAAATTTATTTTTGTATAGCGCATTATCACAGCGTTTCATTGTCTCAAAGCGCTTTACAGTATCCCCACCTAATGCCCCCAGTGAGTAAGCCATAGGCGACAGTGGCAAGGAAAAACTCCCAAGAAGGAAGAGACATTGGGAGGGACCAGACTCAAAGGGGGAGCCCAACCTCCCGGGGACGGCAGGGAGAGTCAAATAGAAGAGATGGCTAAGTTCCAAGTCAAACTATCCAAATACAACAAAAGCCTTTAAAACGTTTCAACAACCAAGTACCAACAGAATGAACAAGTTCACTATAATGCTGTAACAAACCACTCTGATGAGAGCTAAGCAGAGGCCTGTACTATGAAGTGGGGTTACTGGCTTCTCGGGGTAACTCGTCGGATTTAAGGTAGTCTGGGCAAAATGTAAGCGAACGAATATGAAGTGCATTTCAACTGTGGTACCTTAAATCTGACAAGTTAAATAACAATAAGCTAGCAACCCCACTGCGTAGTACAGGCCACTGACCTCCAGATGCCAGACTTTCATTTGAGCCAGTAAACACTCACTCTGTTTATTGGGGTTGCAAACGTGGCAAAAGGCTTACCTCCCTAGGGGACAGGAGGTGTTACTGTTTCTGATTACATACCAAATGCAGTCTGTATAAGTTGTACTGTGCATTACAATGAGTGCCAAACAATCACAAATAAACTATAAAATACAATTTTGTCTGCTTCCTTTTTTCCCTTAAGTACATTTTCTTCAGTATTTGTTAATGTATTTTAAATATAGCTGTTACGCTTTTTTCAAAGCAGAACTAAATGCAATGCAGAATCTATAATAAGTCCATAGCAGATTGGAGTGTATAAGGGACTCACTCTCAGCTGTTCCATTTCTTCCTTACACTCTCTCTTCAGCTGTAAAAGGGCAGTCTGATGTTCTGGGTAAGCAAAAAAAAAAAAACAATAAAATAATAATAATAATAATAATAATAATAATAATAATAATAATAATAATGGGGTGGCACAAAAATGGATGGATGGATAATAATAATAATATAGATAAATTCATAGTTTATAACATAGTAGTGATCGCAGGAATTCTCAAATTCATCCATCATCCATCCATCCAGTTTTCTGTACCCACTTGTTCTATGCTGGGTTGTGGGGGGTCGGGAGCATTTCCAAGACACAACCGATGCAAGACAGAAAATAACCCAGAATGAGGCGCCACATCATTTCTCATCACAAACACATACACACACACACACACACACACACACACACACACACACACACACACACACACACACACACACACACACACACACACACACCACTGACACACATTCACTCTCCAGGACAACCTAGCAACTCCAATTCATGGGGAGAACATGAAAACACACAAGCAGAGCCAGAGTGGAGACTCAAACTCTGATCCCAGACAACAGAAGAGCCTAGTTGTGTGTACAATTTTGCCCACCTTTTTATATGTACAACTGAAAAGGACTTCACAGTTAGACTACAATTTTAAACTTCATTTGCAATATCTAAAATAAAACTTGTTTATTTGAGAATCAAGAATACGGGTACATCTTATATAAAATTAACTGATTGATTTCCATGCAGAGTGGATGCTCTCCTATAAATTGTAAACGTGCTCTTTTTGTGATTCATAAATTTAAGAAATGCTTGCCACTATCAGAGTAAGGGTCACTCCTATGCTGTAGCCTGTGTAAATACATTGCTTTGTGGATAATTAAGATTACACTATCAGAGAAATTAATTTGCTTGCTTGTATTCTGATATCGTATTGTTAGATTTCCCAGGTATGTCTCTGACACATGAACACCAACAATCACTACTGCATGAGAATTTAATTTAATTAGATTTAATTTAATTTAATTTTTCAATTTCATATGAAACTTTTGGAGGTAGTTTCTGTTCTGTTAAACCCATATGCTGGGTGGAGAAGTTTAATGTTCTTTGTTCATGGTAAACCAGAAATACCAGCAAATATTTGCATTGGGCAATTTGACTTTATCAAGCTCTGCTCACCTGCTTCAGTGTATCTAAGGCCCAGCCTCACATCATTATCCTGTGACCTGACTGGGGGCCACACAGTTTGCAGCCGCCCAGGCATGCTCTGTTCCCTGGAGGAGGTGGCCAGAGACTGATGATGAAAACCAGGTAAAGCAAGTTATAATGTCATGTGACAATATAAACATTTTAATGATCAATTCCAGCTAGCATTCAGAAGTAGTTCCGTATGAGTATATTCTTACTTCAAATGACGCTGAGTAGCAGCTTTGTGGCTACAGTCTGGCATATTATTGACACATTTAAGTTCTATACATTTTTAGTAAGACAGTAACATTTTCATACAAGAAAGTACTACAAATGATAGGGGTATAACAGTGCACTGTGGCACGATATTTCACGAAAAATATGCTGATACACATTGCAAAGGTGTAACAATGCACCGTGGCATTATATCATTCATGAATGTTAATGAAAGAGGGAGGAATAGGCATTATCTCAATTTTGCTTAAAAATTTTGCCTTTGCATTTTGTAAGAAAAACGCTACAAGAAAAAAATGATTTGAAAACAGTTTTTTTAAAATAAAAAGTACATGCTTAAAAAGAATTAAATAAAAAATGTGAAATCCTAGTTTATTTTCACATTCATTTTGTTAATTATGTTGTGAGTGTATCCAATTGTGAGCCCTGAATCGTCTATTGAACTGAATCATGAGTAGACTGTATTGTTACACCCCTAATATATAATCATAATAAAAAATGTAATAAGACACAGGTTCTGGTGGGGGGAGGGGCAGTGCCCTCGAGACAACATGCGTGTCCCCCTAAACACAATACAATAATTATAGAATCGTATTATATTTAATTAAATATTATATTATTTTCTTAATACCAGTGTGCCAGGTGTTCGGGCTGCTTCAGTTGGTGAAAAACAAAGTTAACAACAGAAAAAATAATCATGCTTGTGGAAGCAAGACAATAGAAACAAGAAATCACTGATAAGACATACTTTTGTATCTGAAGCTGCAACAGTCCTGCCATATGGTTTCTCAAAGAAGGACTTCAGCTTCTCCATGTCAGCTTTCATCTTCTTCCTCATTGCTTCTAGACCCATACGATCTGCACTGTCCACTTTTAGCTCTTTGGGGGTAAAGAATGTTTTGAAGGCATCAAGTGCCTCACTCGTGGCCTTCTGGCTGTCCTCTGGCCTGACAGCAGACTTCCTGTCCTCTTCCGTAATTCCCTTTTCAAGCTTATTATCATCATGTTCTTTTTCCATGTTTCTCTTTTCATCCAGGCTGAAGAGTTGGGTGAGCTGTTCTAGAAAGCGACCCTTGGGCTCTAATTGTGCTCTGGGCTCCCAACCTCTCCTAAGCTTTTTTGAGGAATTAATTCCAATTGGTTTTTTCCATCTGAGATTTTCCTGTTTCATCTCAGGACTCTTCTCTCTCTCCTTCACCAGTGCCCTCTCTGTCTGGGTCCGAAGTCCATTGGATAAGGTAGCTGGTGGTAAGGATTTCTGTATAGGACTTACAGGAGACAGAGTCTCCAACCCAGGAACGGCTAGGGACAAGTCTTTATCAATTTCAGTTTTGGAGGCCATGTCTGTTTGGCTTTCAAGTCCTAGAGGTGTAGCTGTAGATTTGTTTTTATTAAGGCTGTCTCTTCCACTTCCTGCACCTATCATAGGTCTTTCCTCTAAATAACTACCAGATCCAACCTTCTGGTTAAGGGAGGCTGCTGCCGTCACATCAGGAATTATATTTGTTAGATCACATGACTGGTTGATAAGTGTGCAATTACTGGATGCTGTTGCTTCACATGATACATATTCTAAACATGTGCCATCTGTTTTGTTAAAGTTGGAAGTCAAGTCTCCTGTGTTGGAATCTGAAGTAAGCATCCATTCTGGGATCAGAGCAGTGGTACAGTCATGGACTTTGGAACATGTGAGAACATCACCATGTATGGTATCAGAATACCCATCAGGAAATGAGAAGGTGACAGAGGGTTCTTCTGAAACCTGGTCATTACGGCTCAATGCCTCTTCGCATAGCTCTGCAGTGGTACCTTTGTGGGGGTGTTTCAGTCTTTCTTTATGTACAGGTATATCAGCCCGAATGCCCTTGAAGTCCCCCAGTTCTGTGCATTGCAAAGTCTCAATGATTCTCAGCTGAAGTTTGCACTCACCAAGGCTATTCAACTGAGTCATGTTTGCTAAATACTGGTCAGCTTTTAAACTGGTAATTTTGGTTTTATCTGGTACTTCCTCGTCGTGTACCTCTGTGTCTTTTGGGGTGTCTGTGTCAGTGACTGATTCCAAATTCGCATTTGAGGTACTCCAGAATCCAGAACTTCTTTTGCAAGAATAGAGATTTTCTTGCACCACGGGAAACTCATACAAAAATCCACACTCTGCTATCCCTGAGCTGCTAACACCATCCTGTTTTTGATGTCCATAATTTTTCCAAGAGAGCTATAAAAGTGGTATTGCACCTGTGATTCTGGAGAGCTTGCTGTGGAAAGAATGAGCAGATTACATTTCTCAGTGCAATGTTAGCGAACCATTCAACCATAAATATTTTTTATTTGTTTTAGTCCTCTTCTGACTTTTTCAGAATGTTACAGGTATACATTTTGTACATATGACATATGTGATATTATGTGAAATTTCACATATATGATATTTGTATAAATATAATACATATATATTTCATACTAAAGTCAAACAACACGACAATGTTCATTTTTTCTGTTTACACTGAAGAATATCGCACTTACTGCAGTTTACCTGGTTCTGATTGCCTTTCCAGTGATTAATCTTATGAGAAAAATACCATCATTAATTCTTCAGCAAATCACAAATGTTAATTTTTCATTCTCCATTTCCAAGAGGGCACTAGTACTAATATGAAAAATCCGCTTCAAAAATTATGTTTGTACATTGTTTGTAAATCGCATTTTTTCTTCAAGCATGAAAGGGTAAAGCTCCGTGGTCTTGCCAAAGCAAAAGCTTTTAATGTGACTTATCTGGAATGCCCAAACATGATAAGGGGGGCGGGGTTAAGCCGCGCCTGGCTAAGGTGCCTCCCTGCCATTTAATAGTTTAAATATGTCCCTCCCTCCATAAATAGACATGGGAAAGGCTTAAAGCCATATAGGCCTCATTGAAGTTCAACATGCCCTTAGTGCTTAGACAGAACTATGTTCACTGTGATTCGTACAGATGGTGGTTATTGTTTTCTCTCTTCAGCAGGTAATGAAGCAGATTATCTGTTGTTTTTTCTCTTTTCCCTCCCTCTCCCTCTATCTCCCTTCTCCATTTTCTTCCTTCTTTCCCCCTCTCTCTCTCTCTCCTTCTCTTGAGGAAATACATAAAAATAAATAAATGAATAGAAATAAAGCAGTCCTCCACAGAGGGGGGCTGGTGGGGGGAAAAAAGAGAGAACTATGGCAAGCCCAGAGGAATAAAAACAAAAGGGAAAATGAGCTGAAATTAAAAGCATTGCATGGGTAAGCAAAGTACTGGGGCCGTCATCTAGGCAGGGAGGCATGCGTTCGTCCGCAATGTCCTCAGGTGCTGTTGGCATCTTCTTGGTGCTAAGAAGACTGTGAGTGCGGGAGGGGTTGGCAGTGTCTGGTGCCCTCTAAGACTGCTAAAATAATGAAAACACCCAGATTAATGCATTCCAGTGATGTTGATGGAAGCCGGAGGCTCATCCGCCCACTGCTACGTCTCTGGCTGAGATGTTCTTCACCCTCCAGGGTCTTTTTTGGAAGCTACTGGAGGATACAGCAGTGCAGGACTCCCCGGAGGCTGGCCAGCTGTGTGCACAGCTTCAAGAGGGGTTTGCAACCTTCACCCCGACTTCCTCACAACGCGAGCTGGACCAATTGGCAGAGAACCTGCGGAGGCTGCTCCAGTTAAGGACAGAGCAGACTCCCTCGATAGTCCTGAAGGCTAATGCGCTGTCCAAGGCCCTGGTGCCACCTCCACCCGCTGCTCCACCTAAGGTCCCGGCACCACCTCCGCTGCCGCCCCCGTTTCGACTCTTCGGTCGCCTACTGGTCCCCCCACTCTGGCTCGTCTGTGGATGGCGCCTTTGTCTGATTTGGTTTCCCCTCCTTCCTTGCCTTCACCGGGTTCCCCTCTGACTCCCTTCTTGCCTCCTCTGGTGCTCCCTCTTTGCCTCCTACGTCTGTTCCTCCACCTACCTCCGCATCCCTCTATGCCTCTCATGTTCACTCTTGGCCCTTTCATTCCTCTCGTTGCTGTTTTCCCGGTGTCTCCCTTTCTGGTTTGTTTGCTGGCGTTTCTGTTCTGTGTTGGATTTTGTCCTGGGTTGTGCCCTTGTGCCTGTTTTGTGTGTCTCTCCTGTTCCCTGTCTCCTGTTAATGGTTTTGCTTTTGTCTTCCAGGTCTCATGTCGTCCGTTGCCTCCCCTGAAGGGGGGGGGGGGGGGGGAGGGGGGGGTTCTGTCATGACCTGCTCTTATGATCCTCGTATGTGCCACGCCCCCTCATTAACCATGTGTGCAACCCCTATTGTGAGCAGCTGTTTCCTGTTATTTCGATTTGTCCTGTGTATTTCAGTCCGTGTTCAAGTACGTTTCCCTAGGTCTGTCATTGAAGTTTGTACATCTGATTGTGTACTGCTGCCCATTCCTTTTCCCCAGTAAATCCCATATTCCTCACTCTTATGTGTCCTTCTCATGCTTCCCCGCTCCATGCACAGCAATCAGTTATGACACAGGCAGACCGGCGACAACGGCCAGGTCCTACATTCCGGCCAGGCCAGTGAAACCTCTGGCTCCCAGTGTGTCATAAGCTCAACCCCCGTTACTTGGGTCCTTTCCAGGTGCTTGGTCAGGTGGAACCGGTGTCCTGTTGTCTCCAGCTCCCGTGCAAATATTGCATCTCGCCAGTGTTCCACATTTATCTCCTTAATCCTGGGGTCTAGGGGTAGGGAACACACTTTCACTGACTGGGTCATGGTCACACATTTCATTCAATATCATAGACTTAATTCATGGCAAATAAATTATTTATTATATATTTGTTTTGGCATTAAACTCATCTTAATCTTAAATATGATTAAATATGTCAGATTTATGTGAAGTTTCTAATTTGACATCAAAATATAGACATTGCAAAATGCAGTTTGGAACACTTGCAGTAGATGGACTGTCAGACACAATAGGAGGTGGGAACACCTTACCACAAGCAAGATCATTCCCCAAAATAACAGTTATGCCCTCTACTGGTAACTGTTTGCGAACACCCAATTTGACATCTCTGCAAACCAAGTTACATTTCAGATACACAATGTGCAAGGGTACTCTAACACAACCAAACATAATGCCATAGATCAACACATCTGCATCTGTGTCTTGCAGTATTGAAATCCGCTCACACTCAGACTCTTGAGAGAGAGAGAAACCACACCACTGCTCATATATAGTGAACTCAAACATGGAGGGGTGACTATCAGGAACATACAGAGGGCTTGGCCTTCGCATTAGGGTTCCTTTGCTTCTATGCTTTGCAGTCGGTGATAAGGTGACTTGGATCAAGGCAGTAGAAACATACAAGCTTATCTGACTTTTTAGGGATTATGATACGGCTCATACCTCCACCAGCTTTACTAGGGTGTGGAAACACTCTGGGGGTGTTTCTCACTAAATTTTCTGAGGTCTGAGTCCTGTCCTGATGCATAGAATAAGCAAAACTGGTGCAGTGCATCAACAAAAATTCATCTGCCAGCACTGCCGCATCAGACAAAGAGGTAACCTTCTGTTCATTCAAATGAACAACATTTTCTGGTAAACAATTTTTAAAATCCAACAGCAACATGGCATGTAACTCTCTCAGCTGCTCAAAGCTTGCAATGTGTGTACTGTAGCTAAGCACCACTTCTCTGAAAACACTCTTTTCTCTGGCAAATTCAACAAAAGTTTGTTGGGCTGTTTTCACATGACTGCGTAACTTTTGACGATAGGCCTCAGGAACTAATTCAAAGGTTCTAAGGACTGCAGTTTTCAGAGCATCATAGTCCAGTGACTGTTCAATTGCCAAGGCAGTATCTACCTCATTGGCTTTACCAACAAGGTTACACTGCAAAAGAAGAGCCCACATGTCTCTAGGCCAAATCATTTTTTCAGCTAGACGTTCAAAAGCAACAAAATAAGACTCTACCTCAGATTCTCTAAAAGGTGGCACAAGCTTAATGTATTTACTGATATCAAAGTCTGTAGGGACCATGGCAGCAGTAGCAGAAGCTGGAGCAGGTTTGGGCCCACGGCCAGGCCTAGGGGGGGTCCACTGTCATTAGCTCCACCTAACGTAAACGGAGCATCTGCAAGGTTTTGGAGACCCAGAAGTAAGGATAGGTGTTATCCCAGAGTCCTCTGCTGGAGCAACAGCCTCAGCCTTTGCACAAATGCAGCCTGTGGAACAGCGGCACTCTCTGCAGTAACCTCAGTCTGTTCCTCAAGCACAAAAAAACACACAAAGAACCCTTTTTTGAAAAACCCAATTATAGTTTGTCATGCTGCACGCAAACATGTGGGTGATCCTCCAGCACTCTCGCAGTTCAACTCTATTATGCGGCAATGAAAAGTTTTCACCTGGTAAAAATGATGGAGGATTTAGATCATTAATGATCTTTATCTAGATGGTGTGTTGCTCACTTTCGACCAATTATGTAAAAAACATCAAATAGCTCCAAAACACTGCTTTAAATATTTCCAATAAAAAAACTACGTCATCAAAATTGGGGCAGATTGTTGATGTCCCACCATTAACAAAAATAGAGG
Organism: Brienomyrus brachyistius; assembly: GCF_023856365.1. Lineage (NCBI taxonomy): Eukaryota > Metazoa > Chordata > Actinopteri > Osteoglossiformes > Mormyridae > Brienomyrus > Brienomyrus brachyistius. The sequence continues at coordinate 1,533,907 of NW_026042306.1, read as the reverse complement.
AGGTCTATGGGGCGCTGTTTGTAAAGGTCCTAAACATTTTTGTGCTTGCCACTTTTTCAACATTTAGTGCAATTTTCTGACATTTAGCTGGAAGTCAATGGTGTTGTGGATCATCAGGTTTTTTTGCTGTGTAGATTATGTTCAAAATTGCTTATCATATGTAAATATAAATGGTATGTCTATATATAAATATTAAATGTAAATGTTAAATATACATGTTAAATGTAAGACTTAAATGTAAATGTAAATATAAATGTTAAATCTAAATGTTGAGAACATATGTAAATTAGCTACGTTCATCTGATAAGAAAGGTGGAGCGGAAAGGTGGATTTTATTATATATATATATATATATATATATATATATATATATATATATATATATATATATAAATAAAATCACTTACAGTATACTGTATATATAAGTAATAATATTTTCTTTTGTAGTGATCTAGTTTGTGTTCTTTTTTTGACCCAGTACCTATAAAACCAAAACAATGCATTGTACTGCTCATGTACAACTGGAGACTCATACCGTAGAATCATTAAGATTAGCATTAAAATCACAATTTATTAATTTGAACAATCAAAATGAATAAAATGGGCTGGGGGCTGCTCATTTGTAATATTCTTTGTATTTTCTCTTAGTGCAATACAAGGGAGACTAGACGGGAGACATAGTAGAAATATTCAATGTTTCATATGTAAAGGATGAACAATATCTCACATCAGGAAATTGTGGGTTGAGGTCTTTCTCGTCCCAGGAGTCTTGGAACTCCACTGATTGCCTGGTGTGGGGTGGGGGGCATGACAGTATCCCTCCTCCCTCAGCCTCCACCTAGCAGCTGAGGGTAGAGCGACAAGGCCGACCTCTGGGTCGGGGTCCTAGCCTGTCCAGGTGTAGGCGGTGGGATTAAGCCACAAGGTTGCAGTCCAGGACGTCAACTATGGGCACCCAAGTCCATTCCTCAGGGCCGTAGCCCTCGATGAGGTACTGGAGGCGACCATGGTGACATTGGGAGTCCAAGACGGCCTGCACAGCGTATAAAAGACTCAAAATGACAATGGATTGTATGGTCCTTGAGGGTGACCACTAATCCAGCAGAGCTAAAGGGGGCCAGAGCCTCCACGCTCTCTCTGGGGGGATGGACTCAGCTGTAAAAGAGAGGCCCAACAGGCAGTTAGTCATTCAAATTTTAAACCTCTGATTGAATACTTGATTCATCAGTATTCAGATACCTGATCAAAGCCACAGTGAACCCCCCGCACACGCTGTTTTTCCCCATCCTACCCAGCAGACTTTCAAATGGGAAATTGGTGTTTACCCTCTGCAGGACGTGCGCGATCGAGAACAGGCAGGAGGGGGCATGCGGGCATTCTGATACAGAGCGGGCGTTGTTGGGGGTCTGATTCTCTGCGGAGCTCAATCTGGCTTTAGACAGAGGGTATACCATCGTCCACGAAGTGTGGCATTTTCCCCAAATCACCAGCAACCTGTTTATAGGGTACATTAAAACCTTTCTCAAAGTGAAGCAACAGGTTTCGGGCTGCCCCGACGATGAGGCCGATGACGTGGGTCGCAGGGACTACATTAAAAACAATCTTGAGCATGAGGGGATTGAATTGGAGCCCGATAAGATCATGTCTAACAGATGGAAGAGACAGGTCGCCAAGCTTCTGCTTAACTCTGTGGAGTAAACTCGCGTAGAGGAACAACATGCTCCAAACATCTATAGTGTCTGACCCAGGGGCGTTTTTCAATTTTTTATGCTCGGAGCTGTACGAGATTTTCAGTTTCATGTTTGTGAACGACGAGGTCGCCCTCATCCGCTAGTGTTACATGTCTTCCTACAAACTGTCACCTGGAAAGACTAACAGTGTGGGGACGGTTGACGCTTTACAAAGAACTGGAAAAATTGGGCGAGAGAGTCCAGTATAACGACCCAGACCGCATAGTGTACATAAGCAGGCCGGGTGAATATGAGCCACCCTTAGGGAAGTACCTAGGGGAGCTTACGTCCGAGTTAGCCCCCGAGGAATACATCAGTTCGTGGAGTGCACTGGGGCCAAAAAGTTACTGTTACCGACTCAACAACAGGAAAACACAGTTAAAATGTAAGGGAATTACTCTAAATTACGAAACCTGTCAAAAGGTAAACTTTGTCAGTATGATCAGATTGATTGAAAACTACATCTAAGGATGTAGGAATAATCCCCCTATAATGACGCACTGTAACTGTCACGATCTGGGGCGAGCAGACAGGCGATCGTGCAGGTCGGCTGGTAAGGAGCAGGCGGACAGGCAAATATCGGGGCAAACTTGGGGTTTATTTAGGGAACAAGGACTATGAACAGGGAACAGGTGGGTTACCATCACCAGACCACAATGACGGACAAGGGAGACAAGCAAGACTAGGACTTAAATAAGACAAGACTGAGTAAAGTAATCGGACACAGCTGGAGACGATCAGGGAGGCACACGTGGGTATTCAGGGGGCGTGGCACACACGAGGATCGGACGAGTCGGGCATCACAGTAATAAAATGAAACATGATATGAATAGTTTTCGCCTGTTTAATAGGCCTCTTGATAAAAAGGTCAGGGTCGTCTACGACAAACGAAGATTGTTGACTAATGGGGAAACTCTGCCTTTTGGTTACTGAAATGTAAAACGGTCTTTAAAAATATTTCAAAGTAAGATGTACAGATGTTTTAAAATGTAACATGAAAGGTTTTTTTTTCAAAGATGTACAGATGTTTTAAAATGTAACATACATTTTTTCAAAGATGTACAGATGTTTTGAAATGTGACATGAAAGTTTTTTCAAAGAAAGATGTGAAATGGACATAACTTCTACTGCAAGAATCCCACACCAATTAAAATCAGACTCAGCCGACACTTCTAGCTGCAAAAAAATACATTTGTGACCAAATTAAATTCGGCCTCAGTATTTGCCTTTTAACATGCGACGCTTCATTCCTATTATACAGTACTTGTCTAAATACAAATAGATTTCAAAATGCCGTTGATCTGCTGAGCAACACATGATCTGTCTATACATGCTAGCAATGGCTTTGTTCCGCTGATATAATCATGTTACCTTGTTAGCTTTAACATGTAGTGACATTTCAGTGACATTGTTTTAAAATACATAGAAATAAATTGGTGACTACAATAAAACAGAACAAAATGTAAGGTGATTAGAGGCTACTTGAATAAAATTAAGAATGTCGACAAAACAGAATGAGCCTTTAAATGTTTTACGTTAAAGAAAGCGTCTATGTTTGTAGCTACTTAAACACCTGTTGGCATAAGCGCATGCAGGCTACGACCGTATACGCTTCTCCATCACCTATCAAACACTAGGCTATGGAGTAAGATCGCTGTCAAAAATAACTCGTAATAATGTACGTCAAATGTACGCTTCACAAGCGTAAATTACGCTTGCGCTTCTGAAAAATACGCTTGCTTCTGAAATTTACGCTTGCGCTTCTGAAAATTACGCTTGCTTCTGAAAATTACGCTTGCGCTTCTGAAAATTACGCTTGCTTCTGAAATTTACACTTGCGCTTCTGAAAATTACGAGTGGTTTCTCAAACGTGAACAACCTGTCAAAAAACGTCATTGGACGTACAAGGCATTCTCTATCGAGGAAGAAACAATCGATTTTTGTTACTGTATACGCATGTGCCAGAAAGATGGCGAACCAACCGAATGCGCCGAATTCACAGGTATTTCTATTAGTTTACTTGTTGTTGCACAACACTTTTTCTCAGTGTACAGAATGTAAAAATATTAAGGTAAAGAATGTTATACTTTATTCATAGTAATTATAGTTGGTTATTATTTATTATGCAGAAGTATGTCACTGCTGCTGTCCAGTAATGTATCAGGCTAAGCTGTTAATAGTCTCATGTATATGAGATGGACATTTAAGTACACACTGTTATTTTCTGATAAACAATAAACAGTGTACTGTAGCTATGGCTAACAATTAATTTTGTTTTCATAAGAATAAGATTTTTCATACAGCTTAGGGTTCAGTGAGCACAAACCACTTCACGGGCATGTAATAGTTATTAAGTTTTGTTGATATTTGCTTTAACAGGTATCATTGGTGACACAAGTGCTGGACAGACTCAGACACAGTATAATTACCATTTTAAATCAACCACAACTGGATTTGGACTACTTCTTGTATGTCATAAATCAGGAAATGTTTATATTGACATCTGCTTCAAAAGTTTTTGATATTCCGTTTGAAATTATAAATACTTTGTCTAATCTTCAAATAAAGCTGCAGAGAAGCCTTGCACAGGAGGACTTTGTTGTCTTTGTAAGGCAAGGGTGTGAGGGTCGTGGTCGTCCAAAATTTGTGTTTTCAGGTGAACTCCTTGGATTGCTAACTGATATGCCACTCCCAGTGGCTTGTATTGCAAATATATTAGGTGTTAGTGAGGCAACCATCTTTAGACGTATGAGGGAATTGGGCTTGTCAACCAGGTCAACATACAGCGGGGTGACCGATGAAGAGCTGGACAATTTAGTCATGTCTATCAAAAGAAGACTACCAACTGCTGGATATCGTATGGTTAAAGGGTGTCTACAAGCAGAAGGACACAGAGTTCAGTGGAGTCGTGTCAAAGAAAGCCTGCACACAGTTGACGCTCCTGGAATTTTGGAAAGGATGACTCAACTTTGCTGTATTGTCAGGAGGATGTACTCCGTGCAAGGCCCACTGTCCCTAGTTCATGTGGACACTAACCACAAACTCATAAGGTATTTTAAAAAGTATTTATCAGGACACTTTTATCACTTTATGCATTACAGCGTTAATAGTAGCTCCAATCATAAAAGCTGTCTTACTCATAAGTTAAAAACATTTTCTGGTCTGTGTGTTTCTGCTCTCTCAAGGTACAACATTGTCATATTTGGGGGTATAGATGGATACTCCAGAAAGGTGTGTTTCTGTTGCACCACTTCTGCAATTTTGAGTTATTAGTTATACTGATATTAAAGATTCACAGTAAGGATAATGACTTCTAAATTTATTTGAACGTGTTAACCACAAGCTTAATATCTCTAAACAAATGCAATTTAAAAGCAAATGTATGCTTTAAAGTGGTGTTTAACAAATATATTTTACATTGTTTGTGCATCTATATTTAGATCATGTACCTGGAATCAGCCACAAATAATCGCTCAAGTACAGCCCTCTAATTTTTTCTGAAGGCGGTACAAAATCATGGCTGGCCTTCACGGTAAAAAAAAAAAAAAACTATGCATATTTTATACATAAAAAATATTTTAAATAACTGCTAACATCCCCATATACAAGCACCAACTATGTGCCTTTTGTACACTGTTTTAGGGTGAGAGGTGATGAAGGTGTAGAGAATGTCAAAATAGCAGAAACCATGTTCATAGTAAAAGGTACAGGAAGGGGAAGCTTCATCGCTGGAAAAAGCGTGCATAACCAAAGGTATGACATAGCAAAAATTAAAGTTTAATGTATATTGTCAAATAAAATACAGGTTTCTTTTTTCAGCCATTTACTCCTGACAAGGCTGGATTTAAGGCTAGATGATGTCCATTTGCCCTTCCAGAATTGCTATAGTTGAAATGAGATAAAAAATTTCAGTTTTCTTCTGAGTTCAGACTCAACATCTTTTTACAGGTTTTTATACATTCATTTTTACGATATTAAGCCATATGAGCAAAAACATACTTGCAACTAGTGACAGAAAAATACAAAACTTATGTTAATGAATTTTATGAAAATTTGTTACTGCAAACAGTGTCATTCTCATTAGTGCATAGCTTGTCAATTGCAGGTGTTATGAATGTTTTTTTCAAATTTCTAGAATTGTCTGGGTCAGTGTTACACAGATATATTATGAGGTTCTTCACAGCCTTGAAGAAGACTGCCTTTTGGATATATCAAATACACTTCACCTCTTCTGTGTGCACTATGTTTTCATAAAAAGGCTGCAGAATGATCTGCACACATTCAGTCAAGGGTGGGACAATCACCCCTTGCGCACAGAAGGAGGACTAACTCCAAACCAGTTGTGGGTTTTGGGGCATATGCAGACCCCTTCCACTGAGGCTGAAGAAAATGTGCAGGTGGTTGAAATTATTGTATTATTATTATACTGATTGGAAATACGGACTGCATCTTATAATTTTATCTGAATATATTCTTTTCTATATTTTCTATTATTTGCAATTGCTGTCACTGTAGCTATTCATTTTGTTAGCAGAAATACATGCTACAGCAGTTATGGCGTGTAAAATGCTATACTAAACCGAATGTATATATCTTTATGGAGGACTGACACACACACGTTAAACTCCTGTCTCTTTACCGTCAAGAAGAAAAAACTTTATTAACACTTTTACAACATCGGCTTAGCTCACAGCTGCCACCCATCGGTCATCAATACAAACTATTTCACATATATACACTTGACAATTTGAGAGCACATTATACATTTCTGTCAACACATTTACATCTCAGAATGACTACATATATTTTGAAGAAAAACTATGTAAATTTAAAGCTATTAAAGAATTTAAGCTGTCTGTAGTTGTAGGTCTGACCAGTGAGGTTGTCTCACACCCTGTCGAATGACTGTCCGTAACATAAAGCTAAATCCATAATGTTTTTGAAATCCTCAAAGGTCTTTGCATGAGCGGTTGGAAATATTATTGTGCTAGAACATGCACTCACAACTGGAAAGCATACAGTATGGTCTACATCACAGTCATGATTGAATTTAACAAGTATCTTGAACTCTTCCTTTTCTCCTGGGAGAATAGGTTTGTGACTTTGTCCGGTAATCCACTGCATAACCCTGCCAACAGTGATTTTTGCTTGGCTCTCATCCACATTCTTGTCATCTTCTTAAATACATAAAGAGGATGAAATATGTTATTTAGGGATGATAGATACATATTAATAATACTTTAATAATAGTATACATACCATGATCCTCAATGTCCTGAAGGTAATCCTGGAAAAAGTTCATGATGCATATTTCGTTGCTATACCTGACAGAACCCTTCTCACTGAATAGAGTTTTGCAATTTTCCATTATGAAGGTAGAGTTGACCAAAGAGAAAGAACGGTCGTGATATTCTGTTTTTGTTAGAATACAGGAAAAAAGTAAAATTACTTTTTAAAAAAGTAAAATTACTCTGTCATCAGAATGGACTGGAACAAACAGAGGAAGGCAGATGTCAGGATACTTCTCCATGAGAACCAATAGATCGTAAAGCTGGAGACCTTTTCTGAGCTGATCCAGCATAGGGAGAACCATCATGGTGTAATGAAGTACAATAGCTCTGTACAGAGGACACAGACAAATGACATGGTTTGGTAACGCAAGTAAACACTTGTGCAAAATGTTTCTTCCTCATAAATACCTGACAATACGATCCTTCTTTTCCAGAGACACAACTCCTGTGTATCCACAGTTTATAATTTCATCAGTCAGGTCTGTTATGTTGTCTTCAGTGGCATCATTAACCTAAATCAACAAAAAAAAATAAGTACATTGTTTATAACAGCATCCTGCTATTTAGAAGAAAACAAAGGTTGTATATGTACATTCATGAATGTGCATTAATGTCCCAAGTGGAACTTTTACCTTTGCAATAAGCAGGGACATCTCCATATCTAAAACATCACTGGTACAGACCTGTAAGTGGTCAGCATCACCAGAGCACAGGTACTGATAGCACCACTCACGAAGAAAGGAAGGTGGGGGCCCACCTTGAGCCAGACTTACTGATATTATTTTCCAGCAACCCTGGAAAATGACAATAAAACATTCAATTCAAATGTTCTCCATACCCCACAGCAGTGTTACAACATGAACATATACAGCTGGTTGTGAGGTCTGTATACATTTAGAAAACTTACCTGAAATACTTCTGGTCTAAGCTGTTCAAACAGTAAACAGGATTTTTCCCTTTTCCATCACCATTACAGACAAACAGCTTCCTTTCAATTTCTGAAAGCATTTCTGGTACACATGAAAATTAAATTGGTTAAAATATTTATAAATAAACCAACATAATTTCTAAATCTACTCCAGGAGTAATGCAATGCTGGAAAAGTAAGGTGTATTTATATTTTTTACCACACCTGTTAAGAATTCTTTCCTTAAGGCACCAGTATCAACACCTGCTTCCCCAAAAAAAGTGACTTTCAGTTTACTTTTGGGGGAAGCTTTTTTTTGCCGTTGCCATTGCTGCATGCCTCGTTGGAAGATGTCACGTCGAGATACACATACAGAAAATGTGTCCACATCATCAACTTGGGAGCTGATGCAATTTAAAATGTCTTCGCAGCTTCAAATGAGAAAAAAAAATTAACATATCATTTAAAAAATCATACTAGTCAAAAGAAGTAATATCAATGATACCTTTGGAAACACTGTGTCACTTTTGTTGGTGTAGTTTCCTTATTGCTGGTACACTGTGCAATCCTGCATAAATAAAGGTTTGTTTAAATTTAGATAACTGATAATTGTACACAACTCAGCACAGGCAATCGCAAAAATTGCAAAAAAAATGCTCAACCTTCCAAAGAAAATAGGATAAATCTTGCAGAACACTCAGTAAGGACTATGTTGGTCTCATCTGTGCGCTAGATTTTTTGTAATGGCCAAAGACACATCTGTTTTTTTCAGTCACAAACCTACAAAGCTGTGTAAAATTAAGAACAAAATGATATACCATAATCCACAGTCTGAAGCATGAATTTCAATGATGTCTCTAGCAAATGCCTTTTCGCAAACAGGACACATACTCTAAAAGTAAAAGATAAAGTCAAAATGTACTCTGTAACCAAATGTATTCTATTGTCTGCATTACATCACAATTTGTCATTCACTGTACCAAATGTGACATAATACCAAAGAGATTACTTAAAAAATAACATTACAAGGATTAAAATATATTAAAATGTCAACCTATATAAAGTTTACCAAAATGATACTTTCTAGAAATGACGTGACTGAGAATTACAAATCGTAGTTTAGTTAAATCTACTGTGAAATATCTTACACTGTCAGTTGTGTCTCCATCAGACAGACATACCACCTCTTCTGGAGTTTCTTCTTCAGAGACATCCTATCATAGTATATCAGAACAGCAGAATTAATCGATTAACAATTCAATACCACTTTTGAATAAATATTTCAAGCTATACCTTCCCTATCCTTTACTTTGGAAATGCAGGACAAAAATTCCACTGCACTCCAATATTAGGTTCTGACAGTTTAGTGATGCATTAAATGTAATAAATATTAATATCTGTTTTTTGTGTCATTTAAAAAGGAATATGTTATCTCCCCAAAGTTCCTGTGTTCCTCTTCACAGTTTTTAATATGTTCTGGCAAAACCGGAAGAGGAAACATTATTTTGCAGGTGGTACATTGTTCCTTGGGCATGTTTTCAAACTCCACAGCATCTGGTGGTAATGGAGAGGCATCCATTTTGTCCTGAAGAGGTACAATGTATATGGTACTCTTCCCATTTGAGCTCACAGCTTTTAACTGCCTCCCTGACTAGCCATCTGGATCTGGGGTAATGATTAATAATTTCCTCTGTCCACCACCACCAGAGTACAAAAGAGGATATTTAAATTTTTATTTAGCTCTATTTTCAAAAGCCTAGAACACTGACACAAAAATACATATTGACATACCTGAGCTTTTCTGGAGTACCCAGCCACCAGAAACACTTGCTAGCTTTGGAAATGCACCTGTTATTAGGTCAGATACCTTTGACAATAGGGGAGATTTAATAATTAATTATGATATTCATGTGACAAATTAAATATTAAATTGCTTTTTGCAATATAGTCATTCATCTGATCCAGCTGACCCAAGATATGCAGTTGTTCAAATGATAAATTATATACCAATAGAATTCACAAATATATTGTAGTGACTGTGGGGGGCGGGGCTGCCTCCTCATTGGCTGCTTCCACGCTGGCCGCACGGAGCATTATGGGAGTTCATGGTTTGGGAGTGGGTTAGCGCTATATTGTTCTGGTATCGTGCTATGTTGTGTTGGGGTTAAGGGCATGGGTTCATTGTGTGGTTATTGTGATGGGTGCTGGCACCTTTGAGGCTGCCTGCCGGGGGAAGCCGCACCCCACCGTCCTCGTGAAGCGGAGCCTGGTTAATGACGGAGGGCGCGGCTCGCTTGGCAAGGGGGGAGGCGGACTCTTGAGGTGAATCAGTGCAGTGCAACCTCCGAACGCAGAGGTTCCTTTAGCCTTGTTCAAGGCTGGTAAATAAAGGATTGGATGTGTTCCAAATTGCACTTGAACTCCTTGTGTTGAGCCTTCCTTTCTGTAGTGAACTTAGTCCCCCCCTAAATCCACTACAATATGAATTATTTTATCTGCGTGTGTGTAAAATGTTCTGGAATATTTATGGAACGTTTCCCAAGGCCAGCCGTCATTAAACGGAGTTCTGTATCTGCCTTGGGAGTTGTGTCATATTTCTGGTCCAGTAAAAAAAAGTTGATGGTGCAGCTTTTGGCTGGACATGTACTCATATATGGAGCATAGCGTTTTTTTCCCTTTACTTCCTTCCTGAATAATCCTGGGAAGGACCTACAAATGAACATTTTGAACAGGAAAAATTTATATATTTTCTTTTTATCATTTTCATTTTATTTTTTGCAGAAAATACCTCCCGTAGATATGCTGTTCAGAAAGGACGTCGGGAACGGTATATTATTAGACCTCCCGCTCACGTCCAAATTACACCAGAGTTACCGACCGCTACCGCGTTTTCTTTGTAAATTTATTCCCGCGTAGCAAAAAATCTGGTCGGGTCCCGCGGGAAAGCCGCAGGAATGCAGACCTCTAACATACAACCCTGGTAACTCACTAAAGAGCATATAACCTAGCCATTTCCTGCCCTACTGAACTGGAGGAGCCGGATGGCACTACCTCTCTCTGCACCTCTGTCTGTCCCCCTCTCTGCACCTGAGGCTGAACATTCAACTAAGCACTACTCTGTGCAGCAGTAGAAACAGTCCCTGGGTACCCTACATGGGTGCTCAGCAAGTTCACCAAATTTTGTGCTATATTAATAATTTCAGCTAAATGAATCTACAAACAAAAATAAAGATTAATTTTAAAAACATGCATACAACACAACATAAAAGTTTAATGCATGTCATAGACATTCCAGGTCTCTGTATACTATGCAAAATACACATTTCTGCAATGACAGAAATTAAGACAGTCATAACACATTACAAATAATAACCAACTATAATTACTATGAATAAAGTATAACATTCTTTACCTTAATATTTTTACATTCTGTACACCGAGAAAAAGTGTTGTGCAACAACAAGTAAACTAATAGAAATACCTGTGAATTCGGCGCATTCGGTTGGTTCGCCATCTTTCTGGCACATGCGTATACAGTAACAAAAATCGATTGTTTCTTCCTCGATAGAGAATTCCTTGTACGTCCAATGACGTTTTTTGACAGGTTGTTCACGTTTGAGAAACCACTCGTAATTTTCAGTAGCGCAAGCGTAAATTTCAGAAGCAAGCGTAATTTTCAGAAGCGCAAGCGTAAATTTCAGAAGCAAGCGTATTTTTCAGAAGCGCAAGCGTAATTTACGCTTGTGAAGCGTACATTTAACGTACATTATTACGAGTTATTTTTGACAGCGATCTTAGTCCATATTTTTCTCTCCTGTTTTCTTTCTATGTCTGCGCTTATGCTTCTCCCTCTTCCATGCCACGGTCTCTCTCTGATTTTTCCAAAAAAAAAAACAACACGCACCGTTTCAGCACGGGCTCGTTCTGACCAGTTCTCTCCTGCTCTTAACTCTTCAACCAATCACAGCCGCCCAAAAATCACGAGCAGTCTGCATACTTGTCAAAATAAGAGCCTCTAAATGGAGCCCCTGTTACACTTATGCAGTGTGGCATGTACGTAGAGGAGCATCCCGAGATGTTCGGAGATCCAATGGCCGAGGTCAGGTTCGTGATCTCTCTACTGACAGGTAGAGCTTGTGACTGCACTACCCCACTGTGGGCTGACCAAAGCCCCATATTGAACTCGGCTCGGAAATTCCACTAGGCACTTCTAGAGGTGTTTGATCACCCTGCAGTTGGAAGGGACCTGGGGGATCGTCTATTGGAGTGCAGGCAGGGGGCCCGGTCAGCTGCGGAGTTTTTGCTAGAGTTTTGGACCATTGCTGCCTGGCTTCGGTGGACCTAAAATTGCCTGCGGACAATCTTTCAGCGGGCTTTAAACCAAGAGTTGCAGGAGGAACTCGCTTCTCAAGGAGAGATTGGCACCTTCGACGAGTTTGTCCGGCTCGCTGTCCGCCTGGATAACATGATCAGGGATAGGCGCCATTGTCGCCATCCTCCCGCAGTGCCCAGAGCGATGCCTTCGCCAACCGCTGACGCCCGGAGCACATGCAGCTAGGACGATCCCCCCTGACAACCAGCGAGTGACGCAGACGAGCCCAGGGAGGGCTGTGCCTGTACTGCGGGGAGTCCAGACACACCCTTCGCAGCTGCCTCATCCAACCAGAGCGAGAGGTGCCCAGCCTGCCAGTAAGTGTCTCTTCTTTCCACGCTCAACCAACAGTACCTGTGATAATGAGAGGCGGGGGCAAGCAGATCACTAACAGAGCGCTGATCAATAGTGGAGTGGGAGGCAGTTTTATTGATCCCTCCCGAGTTCGCCAGCTGGGCATTTCACTGCAGGTACTTCAGTACTCGTTATCTGTCTTGGGGGTGACTGGTGAACGGATGCAAGAGGGGACCATCCCGAAGGCCAAGGACTTGTTGATTCTCGGGTTAACCTGGCTCCAATAGCACAACCTGCAGATTGATTGGAGAACCAGTAAGCTGACCGTCTGGTCCTCCAATTGTTTCACTTCCTGCATGTCTATCCCCTGCATGGCCACCAGAATTGAGAGCCCTGAGCCGGAGAAGGGGAACCCTATTCCGCCCAAGTACGAGCTGTCCAGCTGCCGCCTCACAAGGAGTGCGATTGCGCTATCAATCTCCTAGAGGGAGCGGCCTTGCCGCGGGGACGACTCTATCCCATGTTGCTGCAGGAGGAGGAGTCCCTCAAAGCCTACATCACAGAGGGACTAGCGCAAGGCATCATCCAGCCATCAACCGCTCTAGTAACCACCGGTTTCTTTTTATAAAGAAGAAGGATGGAGGATTCCGTCCATGTATAGATTACCATGCCTTGAATGCGGTGTCGGTCAAGCGCAGAGAGCTGCTTGCCCTCATCCCCTCATCCCTCGAACAGCTCAGGGAGGCCACTATATTCACGAAATTGGACCTGCGTAGTGCCTATAATTTGATCTGGATTTGTAAAGGGGATGAGTGGAAGATTGCCTTCATCACCAGCAGGGGGAAGATGAGTATTGAGTGATGCCTTATGTATTAGCTAACAGCCCCTCGATTTTCCAGAGTTTCTTGAACCACGTCTTCCAGGACATGCTGGGTAAATACAGTATATTGTTGTCTACATCAATGACATTCTCATTTACTCTCACTCTAAACGGGAGCATGTCCACCATGTCAAGCAGGTACTGCAGCGACTACGCAAACATCGACTCAACGCAAATGGAGAGAAGTGTGAGTTCCACCAGTCGAGTGTGAAGTTCCTGGGCTATGTCATCCAACCTGGGGCCGTGGCCATGGATGCCCAAAAGGTGGCCGGTTGGGGGGCTACTGTCACGCCCCTCTTTGTCCAGGCCTGTTTCATGAGTTTTTTTTTTTTATTAATTCTGTTGAAGCATGGTTAAAAATCAATGTCTGACTTTTATTAGTTAAATTTCATAGAATTTTTATTTATTATTACTTTTGTCAGATTAAAGTTATTTCTGTGACCATTGTGAGTTTTTCTTTCATTGACTGAAGGGTACCAACAATTTTGTCCACGTGTGTATAACACGTATATATTTTAAAACACTTGTGCAACTTTGAAAATTGGCCGCGTTGTTGATGTTATCAGTTTCATTGAGTAAAAATCATAAAACGTCTAAAAGAAATAATATACTCACTTTATGGAAGTCCCGTGTAGGTCTCTTTTTCCAGTGGGGGGGGGGGGGGGGGCGCGGGCGGTAAGGCCATAGATGATACTTGAGGTACTTCTGTTTCTTTACAGATGGAGGAAAACCAGTACGGCGTCCGCTCACCGTAATAAATATCTATGGCTGGTTGCGTTCCTTTTAAGGTAGATGTGCGGGAAAAGACTTTTAACGTTTTCTTAGGATTCTTTAATGAGAAATATGTCACATGGCCACTCGTGTACAGTCATGAGTCAGCAGAGTGACCAGCAGTGGGCTGAGTACACAGCCCTGGGGGGCTCCAGTGCTCATTGTGGTGGTGTTGGAGAAGCGATTTCCGATCCAGACTAACTTGAGTTCTCTCAGTCAAAAAGTATAGGATCCAGTTGCAGAGGGAGATGTTCAAGCCCAGCAGGCTCAGCTTTCCAATCAGGTGCTGACGAATGATTGTGTTGAATGCTGAACTGAAATCTATGAACAGCATTCGTACATATGTGTCCTTATTTTCCAGGTGGGTGAGGGCCAGATGTAGTGTGGTGGCGATAGCATCATCTGTTTACCGGTTGGGGCAATAGGCAAACTGCAGTGGGTCCTGTGAGGGGGGCAGAAGGGTCTTAATGTGCCTCATGACGAGCCTCTCAAAGCACTTCATCATGATGGGTGTGAGTGCAACGGGACAGTAGTCGTTAAGGCAAGACACAGGACTTTTTTGGCATGGGAATGATAGTGGTGGGCTTGAGGCACGTTGGAACGACAGCAGTGCTCAGGGAAAGGTTGAAGATGTCAGTGAGGACATCTGCCAGCTGGTCTGCATATCCTCTGAGCACTCTTCCAGGGATGTTGTCTGGACCAGCAGCTTTCCGTGGGTTAACTCTGCGAAGACACAGAATCTGGTCCTTGTGAGGAGGGGTGGACTTCCTCACCATCACGTTGTTCTGATCATCGAACCGTGAGTAGAAGTTGTTCAGCACATCTGGTAGGGAGGCATCACTAGCACAGGCAGGTGTTGTTGTCCTGTAGTTGGTGATGGCCTGGATGCCTTGCCACATGCGCTGCGTGTCACCGCTGTCCTGGAAATGACTGTGGATTCTCTGGCCGTATGCATGCTTTGCTGCTCTGATAGCTCGAGACAGTTCGGCTCTTGCTGTTCTCAGGGCTGCCTTGTCGCCTACTCTGAAGGCAGAGACTCTGGTTTTTAGCAGCTCACGCACCTCTGCTGTCATCCACAGCTTCTGGATGGAGTGTGATTTGATTGTCTTGGAGACAAGCACTTTGTTGATATAGCTGGTCACAGATGACGTGTACTCCTCCAAATTGGGGTTGTTGCCATTTGTTGCAGCCTTCCTGAACATGACCCAGTTAGTGTGTTCAAAACAGTCCTGGAGAGCAGAGATAGCTCCTGCAGGCCAGGTTCTCACCTGTATCAGGACCGGTTTGGAGCTTCTGACAAGTGGTCTGTATACTGGTGTTAGCATAATAGTCACGTGGTCTGAGTATCTGAGGTGGGAGAGGGGCTTCGCTTGGTACGTGCTGGAAATGTTTGTGTAAACAAGATCCAGCACGTTTTCCCCTCGTCGCAAAGTCCACATCCTGATGTAATTTCAGGAGCACTGTCTTTAGATTTGCATTGTTGAAATCTCTGGCGACAATAAACAGGCCATCGGGGTGTGAGTTCTGCAGTTCGCTGATAGCCCTATACAGCTCGCAGTGTGCCTCTTTTGCGTTAGCACTGGGTGGAATGTACACTGCTATAATAAGCGCAGTGGTGAATTCCTGTGGTAAATAAAAAGGTCTGCATCTAACAGTGAGAAACTCCACCAGCGATGAGCAGTAACTAGAAACGAGTACAGAGTTCTTGCTCCATTCCGTGTTGATGCAAACACAGCCACACCGCGAGTCATACCGCACGAGTACAGAGTTCTTGCTCCATTCCGTGTTGATGCAAACACAGCCACACCGCGAGTCATACCGCACAGAGCTGTATTTCTGTCGGCACAAAATGAGGTGAAGCCATATGGCTGTGTCCGCAATGCTGTCGCAGAGCCATGTTTCTCTGAAAACGAAGACGCAGCAGTCACACAACGTTTACGGCAACTCCGGCCACCGGCCACGGGTGACGCTGAGGGCTGGAGGCCTGGTCTCCGTAGCAACTTGAGGACGCGCAACGTCTCCAGCATATCATGTTGGATGTTAGTTTTTGGGTGATCCTTGTAATTTGGGAGTGTTTGACATTGGTAGACATGAACGCGTAGAAGTCGCGTTGGGAAGCAGTATAGAACAATATAGCATAAAAACAGCACCGTTTTAGATCCGGAGTGGCCGCTGCGTGCTACCGCCGCTTCAATCTATTCTTTCTTCTATTTGCAAACAATTGCACCAACAGTTGTCACTTTCTCACCAAGCTGTTTGCTGATGGACTTGTAGCCCATTCCACCTTTGTGAAGGTCAAAAATCTTGTCTCTGACGTTCTTAGATAGCTCTTTGGTATTTCCCATGGTGATAAGGTTGAAGACAGGTTAACAACTCAAGAATACTATTTAACAAAGTAATGCCATTAAACGTGAATGCTGGCTTAGTATCTAATACTTAAGTACTACTTGTGTTGTGTTGCATATGTACTTGACCTAATTGTACTTGCAATTGTACTTGTAGGAGATCAAATAATTATTTCCCTAGAAAAATGACAAATTGATTTGTACTTGTTACATAGTGATGTTTATCTTCTTTGTTTTGTTGAAAATCTGTCTTCTGATGTTATAATAAACCTACCAGTGAAATTACAGACTTCTAGTTAGGAATTCAATAGAGGGTCAAATAGTTATTTCCTTCACAGTCAAGAACGTCTACCATTGCTTTCTCACTGCTCTCACTCGAGCCATCTAAATTTCACCTGGCATACTCCTCTATCATGTTTCTGGGTTTCAATTTCTAACAATGTGGTTGAGCCTGACCCTGCAAACAGGAAAAGTTGCCCCCTTTGCCGACTCCTCAGTCAGACATGCAGGTCAGTGCATTCCTTGGCTTCTGCTCATACTACAGGCATTCACAGCTTTGCTTACATGGCAGGCCTGTTGCACTGATGGATGCACAAAAGACTGTTGTTTCATTTGGCTGGTGGAGGCAAAAGAGGCCTTCTGCATACTGAAGCAGACATTCACATCCCCTCCAATTTCGTAATTTCCAAACCTCTCACTTCCTTTCCTACTCCACGTTGATGCCTCTCATTATGCCATTAGCTCTCTGCTTTCACAGCAGGTGGAAGGAAACATTTTATTGCATATGCCAGCCATGTGCTTTCCTTCTTTGTTCTTTTCATCTTGCTTCACACTCTTTCGCGATCATCACAGACCATAAGCTTTTGGTCAGCCTCAGAAAGCTCCCATTGCACCAGTATCCCACTGGTCGGAGAGCCCATTGGTCAGTTGAATTGGACCTCTATTATTGGTGTATCATAAACCAGGATGGTGCTAAGCAACTCAATGCTGATGACATATCTCAGCACATTTTGGATAAAACAATCTGTTGCTCCAATGAAATGTATAATGTTATGGCTGTCATATGACAAAACCCCTCCTAATTAAGATGCATAACATAATAAGAAGGATAACTGTGTGACGTTAGTAGAGAACACTGCTGCTACAGGGCAGAATGTACAAGACAGCTGACATTTTCAGTTTTTTTTATTTCAGTGACTGATTTTTATAAAATTCATTTACCTATATGGGGACTGAAAGAATGGTTCCTAAAATGTCAAAATAACAGGTTTGGGAATATTTGGTCTACACAATGCCCCCCCGCCACACACACACACACACACACACACACAGAGGTTTATAATTATATCTTTGTGGGGACTCTCCATTAATTTTTATAAGAACATAAGAAAATAAGAGGAGGCCATTTGGCCCATCAAGCTGATTTGCGGAGAACTTAACTAATAGCTCAGAGTTGTTAAAATCTTATTTAGCTCTGATTTAAAGGAACCAAGGGTTTTAGCTTGAGCTACACTAGCAGGAAGACTATTCCATACTCTAACTACATGATGTGTAAAGAAGTGCTTCCTCAAATTCGTTTTAAAATGTTCTCCCTTTAATTTCCACTTATGGCCACGAGTTCTAGTATTTAAACTAATATTTAAATAGCAATTTGGTTGAACGGCATCCTGACCTGTTAGAATCTTACATACTTGGATCATGTCCCCCATTAGTCTCCTTTGCTCGAGGCTAAATAGATTCAGCTCAGCTAACCTCTCCTCATAAGATATTCCTCTAAGACCAGGAATCATTCTCGTAGCCCTACGTTGCACCTTTTCCAAGGCAGCGATGTCCTGGTGACAAAACCTGCACACAATATTCAAGGTGGGGTCTTACCAAGGAATTATATAATCATAGCATCACTTCCCTTGTCTTAAACTCCACACACCTAGAGATGTAACCCAACATTCTATTGACCTTTGTTATTGCTTCCCCACACTGGCGAAAGTGGGACATGGAAGCATCAGCATACACACCGAGGTATTTCTCATAATCAGCTACTGTACCTTTATTTCAGTGGAACCTATAAAATATCTATACTTTATATTTCTGCTCCCTGCATGGGTTACCTTACATTTATCTATGTTAAATTTCATCTGCCAGGTATCAGCCCAGTCGATAATTAAATCCAGATCCTGTTGTAGCCTCTCCGCTCCTAGATCAGCATCTGCTACACCACCTAACTTGGTGTTGTCTGCAAATTTAACCAGTTTACTGTATGTACTGGTGTCAATATCATTAATGTAAATTAGGAAAAATAGGGGTCCTAAAATTGAACCCTGCGGTACCCCACTATGAATGCAGGCCCACTAAAAACTACTCAGTGCCTCCTGTCAGTTAACCAGTTTTCGATCCAAGCTGCTACAGTTCCTAAAATCTCTGCAACTTTGAGCTTAAGCAAGAGCTGTTTGTGGGGGACAACATCAAAGGCCTTCTAGAAATCTAAGATCACATCATAGGCCTTTTTGTGATAAATTTCTCTTGTAGCTTCCTCAAAGAACTCAAGTAAATTCGTTAAACAGGATCTACCTCTCCTAAATCCATGTTGGAATGTCAGAATGTCATTTGCATTCAGGTAATCTACTGTACCATTTTCACATGGATTATAGCTTCCATTATTTTTCCAGTAATGCTAGTTAAACTGATTGGCCTGTAGTTTGCTGGGTTACTTCTATTCCCTTTTTTGAATATGGGCATTATATTAACATGCTTCCAATCAGAAGGTACCACATCCGCAGATAATGATTTCTAGAATATTAAAGTTAAAGGTTGGCTAAGAATATCCCTCATCTATTTTAAAACTATAGGTAAGATGACATCCGGGCCTTGCGATTTATTTATTTTGAGCTTAGCTAGGCTTAGTACCACATAAGCCTCAGTTATACATATATTGGTCAAGGATGATGCTGTGTTCGTACTAAATGGTGGTAAGTTACTTATGCTCTCTACTGTGAACACTCGTGTAAAATAATCATTAAACTCATTTACTATATCAATTTCATTTACAATTATAAGGCCCTTACTATCCTGCAAATTAGTGATTTCAGCTTTTAGAGCCCCTTTGGAGTTAAAATATTGTAAGAAACTTTCATTGTCATCCTTAGCCTTTTTCTTTCGACATTCCTCTTAGAGAGTCTAATGTTGTTTTTTAACTCAATCTGTAGACTTAGATACTCCTGCTTAGTTTTTAAATCATTAGTTATTTTCCATTTGTGGAACAGCCATTTTCCTCCTGACTTTATTCTTAATTTCCTTAGTAAACCACCTTGGTTATAGTTTCCTAGATTTAGCTTTGCTGGAAATAGGTATGAAGTCACTAAACTTAACCTTGAATTTAACCATGTTATGATAACTACCGTCCAAAGGTTCTAAATCCTCTAAGTTTCCTCTAATAAATCCTATCCTGGTTATTAGAGAAAAGAAGCTCAAGAAGGGCTTCTCCCCTGGTAGGGGCCTTAACAAACTGAGTAAAAAAACAATCCCGTACTAATTCCACCATCTCAAGTTGATTTACAGAAAAGCCAGAGAAAGTGTCCCACTGAATCCCAGATAAATTAAAATCACCCATAACCACCACATCATTTTTGTTACTTATAATCCTTATATCATCATACTATCAACATTCTGCTTTCCTCTGCAGCTACATTATGTGCTCTATAACAAACCCCGAAAATTAGGCCATTTGAGTTTTTAATATCTAGTTTTATCCATACAGCTTCTGTACTTTTATTTTTATCAGTGAGCTGGGGAAAACTCTAATTCCAGCATGACAAATTTAACCTGTACCTAGTTCAAACCTTAACCATAACTTTTGGCATTTTTGTTTTTTTGATTGGATTGACAGATCATTGTGGGGACCTGAAAAATGCTCCCCACAAAGTGAAAATAACAGGTTTAATCACATTGTGGGGGACATTTGGTCCCCGCAGTATAATATAAACCTAATACACACGCACACCCACGAGACAGGGCTGCCCCACAAAATAATCATGATACATGATACGATGATGTCATCAGGCATAAAAATCCATTACCACTTATACAGTGCAGAGCCAGAAAGCTGCCATCCTATACCTAAGATCATCTGGCAGAGCCTTGGTGCCTGACCCCAGCTAATCTCCTAGGAACATTGTCTGCGTTCCTACATCCACTTCCATGGCACAATCAGTCCTAAATATTCTACACCATCTGCCTAAATCTGCCTTGGCACTCTGAATGTCGGGCTCAAGGGAAACCCATGCTTTGCTTAAAGCACTGATGTCATTGCTCTGTGTCATGCCCAGCCCATCCGGTCCTCGTGTGTGCCACGCCCCCTCATTAACCGCATATGCTGCCCCGACCGTGATCACCTGTTTCCTGTTATTTCGGCTTGACAGTCCTCGAAGGGGAAAAGAAAAAGGTACTCCATTGGCTACGACAGCCTGGCATTTGGGAAGACCCTGAAGCCAGCTATGTGCTCGATGGAAGCTGGGAGAAGAGCTGAAGTGTCCCGGAGTCCGGCTAATAAAGGGAAGTGGAGAAAGAAGAGACAGAGTCTTCGCCAGCAGGAGGAAATGTCGGAAATCTTTGTGGGCACTACCCAGCTCTCCGCTATCTCCCCTGCCGGATATCGAGGGAAGCCCCTCCTGATCCTGGACCAGGTAATGCTTTCGTCCGCTGAGGTCGCCACCACCGCCCTGTACAAGCAGGTGCCCAACTTAGGCGGTTCTTTTGAGGTCCCCATTTTGAGGTTTTCTTTCATCTTTTGAGGTCCCCATTTGGATAACCCCAGTTTTATACAAATCTGTGAATGCAATCAAAAAAGTAAAAATGCCAAGTCTTTTCTCTATTTGGGTTGGTTACTTATGGTTAAGGTTAGGGATGGGTAGAGGTTAAGGGTGTCGTGATTGGGATTAGGGTTTTTCCCATAGAAATGAATGGACGGTCCCCATTTAGATAGGAAGACCTATGTGTGTGTGTGCGTGGGAGTGTGCGTGTGTGTGTGTGTGCGTGCGTGCGTGTGTGTGTGTGGGTGTACCCTGGAATCCTGCTTAGGGAATACCCAATCCTTGCTCTTTATCCTGCCTGGGATGGACTCCAGGACAAGCAGTATACAAACAATCTGTCAGTAAGTTTAAACTTTATTAAGGTTTGGATAAGCAGTGAATACTACATAATCTGTAGTTCCAGCATGAAGAACCAATATGGTGACTTCATTGCTGGAGAGTGACTGCAATTCTGCCTTGATGTTAAAAAGGCATTTTAAAGAAACTGCTGCTTTCCAATTGGTAGAAACATTAATGTAACCGAGAGCAGAGAACCTGTTGCTAAAAACAGCAGACTGCTGTGCAGGATTGTAATTTTTTTTGCCCCAAAAATTGGATTATAATCGATTCTGCTATTACAGATCCATGCAGTTGTATCGCTACCGTAATCTATTCTACACAATGCATCAGTGCAACTTTACACCTCTATCACCTAGACAGTTTGTCTGCAAAGTTTGAAAAAGGTCTTTCAAGTACTTTTAGAGCTATTGTGTTCACAAAACCGAGTGTCTTCTACAGCTGCTGTTTCCATCCTTTGCTCCCACACAGCACTGCTGCTTCATTTTTGGGGCAATTTGTCTGAAAATGAAACCAGCTGTAGATCTTCATCCATATATTGTTTTTTTAAAGAAGTAATATGATCCGTGAAATACTTTTTCATTTATTACATTCACAATGTGAAATGTCATCTGCTTTAACCCTTCCCTTCAACTAAGCAGTGTCGCTTCAATTTTGGGCCGACCTACCTCAAAATTTAAATACTACCAGTCTGGCCCCCAATAAATACCTCTGCAAAGTTTGAAAAAGAACTGTAAAATAGTTTTTGACTTATCACCTTGACAGTATCAAGTGCCAAAGCTGCATTAATTTGAGATCTTGTCCTTTGTCAAAATGGTTGCGATGATGGTGATGAAAGTCTGCTATATTCAGAAGATTCTTATATAAGGGACTACAACCACTCAGAGACTATTGCACTTTGACCATCAAAGGTGCCCTACAGTATCTACAGACAATTCGCCTGCATTCCCATTTGATTTTCCTTAATATTGGGATAAATGAAGTGATTCTCTGTTTGTAATTACAGAGCTTTCTCAGTTCTCTACAGGCTTTCCCTTAAGTACTCTAAGCAAATAAGTATCAAAATCTAAAAAAACATCTGATACACAAAAAAAATAAATAAAAAAAGATATACCTTTTACTCCGAATTACGAGCAGTATATAACACTGATGAACTTCCAGCATTTACAGACAGATGGCACCATTGCTGCTCGAATGCATTCTGATTCACTGCTACCAGCCCAGTGGGAGGTAACTGGGGACGCATTGATGGGTTTGAGCATGAAGCGAATGGCTGCATAAGTACAGATCAAGGTCAAATTTATTTATATAGTACATTTAAAATCTATTGAAACTGTACCAAAGCAAAGCACAAAGTAAATGAAATAGGTAAAATTAATAGGGAAATAAATAAACCAAATAAATAAAAAAATAAACAGAAAATAAACACAAATTAAAAAGAGCTGTCAGAGGAACCAAAAGCCAACATATAAAAAGATGTTTTTAAATGAGCCTTAATGCTTAATGTGTGTAACCATCTTTTAAAGTCTAAAATACAGTGAAGTCCAGAAGCCGTTTTCCTCATTAAAACAAAATATTTTTAGGCCATTTTCATGTTGTTTCACCTACACAAACTAAAGGTTGTTTCACCTACACAAACTAAAACTAACTACAAAAATACAAGCTACTAGAGACTACTTTATAAACCCCTTTATAATTTTATGCATTTAAAGGTCCTTTACACATTAACAATGAAATCAGTATACAGCTACTTTAAATATACCTCTTTTTGTCATACATGCACATTTCTCTCATATATGAAAATATACAGTTATGTTACTATGTGAGTCATGAAGGTAAAGTGGTGTACAGTTCCAGGAGTAAAGCTTCTAGTGGGGTAGCTGGAGCTTGTTAAAGAAATAGTACCATCAATAACCTGAAAGAGAGAAAAGAGGAAGATCAAAAGACCTCACAGACAAGGCATTCAAGACAAGAGGCCTGTGTCATGAAGATGGACTAGTAGAAAATAGAAAAAAGGCCATTAACATTGTAAAATAAATAAAATATCTATTAGCTTGTACAAAGATACAGTTTTCTTCTGAGGATAAAGTTAGCACAATATATCAAAAAAACTTTAAATATAACATGCTTCAGTAACAGTCTACAGTACGTTTAAGATATTGCAGCTTGAAGTTGCAAAGCACAGATATTTCCTCACAAAATGTGCAAGCTGAGGTAGGTTACTCTGATTGTTCTTCCATATCAAAGGGTCCTGCTCTGCTGCACTGGTACGGTCTCTAGGAGTTTGTGAGGCAGCACTTAACTGGTTTATTTCCTATTTCACAGACAGAAAACATTTAATTACCCTATTCGGTTAAACATCAGACATATCAGCTATCACACATGGCGTTCCCCAGGGCTCTGTCCAGGGGCCACTGCTCTTCATCATTTACATTCACCCCCTAGGCCAGATCATTTGCCGCTTTAACCTAAATTTCCACATTTACGCTGATGACACCGAGATCTATGTTAGTTACAGCTCCAAAAACACCCTCCCACTTGCACATCCAATCCTGCCTCTCTGAAATCAAATTATGGATTTTCTAAACTATGGATTTTCTAAAACTCAGTAGTGATAAAACTGAATTAATTGTCTTTGGAACAAAATCCACACTTAGCAAAATCAGCCCAATAACCCTCAAATTGGACCATACTACCATCTCTCCCTCACCTCTGGTCCAAAATCTTGGTGTCACCTTTGACCCAGCCCTCTCATTTGACGCACACCTTCGTGCCATAGTAAAAATTTACTTTCAGCTCCGTAACATCGCCCGTATTTGGCCATACCTTTCAAACTCTGCTGCCGAGTCCCTCATTCATGCCTTTATTTCTAGCCTTCTTGACTACTGCAGCTCATTACTCGCTGGTATCTCTTCTAAATCTCTCCATAAACTTCAGATAGTTCAGATAGTTACTCACACTTGTTAATACCAACACATCACACCCATTCTGCAGAGCCTCCACTGACTCCCTATAAAAGAGCGCATCCACTTTAAAATGCTGCTGCTCTTGCTTTTTACATCCTCTATCAAGCTGCAGAACTAAAGCTGGAGCTGCTTTCGCCCACTGTCATGTTTAAAGTGTGTCTCTCATGTAAAACAATGGGTCCTCTAGGTAGACGTTGTCAGGGGAGGGGCTGCCTGCAGTAATGCCTGATGAAAATTGTTGTAGTCTGCCGGTGATTTCCACGATTAGTATCTGAGAATTGATTTTTTTGACAACATTAGAACCTACAGACATACATGGAGTTTGATGTTTGCATTTTTGGGAGGCAAAAAAAAAAAAAAAAGGGCTCTTGCTTACCTTGTATGTTAACTCGCATGCACACATAATCTATTATTTTGCTTGCTTACCGAGTAGCAACAAACCACTTATGCAAAGGCACAAAGTACCATGAGAGGATGCAATTATAACCTAATTTACTTAGCCTTGATGGCAAACAACTGCATTTATACAACTAACCGAAATATCCAACTGCTAAATCTGTGCATAAAATCTTCTGTTAGCTATAAAGGTAAATCTCATAAAATGCAATTTATCTAGTGCAAGAGATGTCTTCTCTTTTTCCGACTGGCATAGGCTATGCCCACAATTTATTCTTCAAAATCTCCAAGCTGTATGCTTCTAAAAAATATGTTTTAGCATTGTGGATGACAGGAAAGTGCGACACAGACTGTAAAAGTGCTATGATTGGTCCCTGCTCATCACATGGCCCTTCCTTGATTTGATCCGACTAGTTACAATGTTTGATTGGTCACCTTGGGCCTCATGTATAATGATGTGCATAGAATTCACACTAAAACATGTCGTACGGACAAAACTAGGAATATGCATATGAAAGAAAAAAATCCAGATACACAAAACTGTGCGTAAGCACAGATCTACGCACATTCCCTTTATAAATCCCAATGAGCGTGAAATTTTACGTACGTGAACGAGCCCACAGCCACCCCGAGACGCGCCCATAATTATGTGTATTTGGATATGTAAATCTGTATAAAAACCTGCTTTGTTCTATGTTTTTCTTAAACAACAATGGATAGACCACATGGGAAAAAGAAGTATTTCGGCAAGTGCGAAATGGAGATAAATATCAGAAATATTAAACTGATTTTAAACATTAAACAATATGCATTTCAAGTAACGGAACAAGCATACCTAAAACTACAACCATGCCTGTAGTATGTGACAAGAATGAACTTGATTCTGGAACAGATGTGACGCCTGCTTTGCATCCTGTGTTGAACTTCTGGCTATCTATGATGCAGTACAGCATAAACAGTTATTGGAAACTAAAAATAATAATAAATTGGCAAGAGCAGCACTCGCAACCTTCAGGTAATGAGTCTATGTTCAGTATCCACTAAACTGAATTGCTATGAAAATTGGTTTGCGCTGATTTTACATAACATCTTAAGTAAAGAGAGCCTTGGGCCTTTCACGCTGTCAGTCTGAATAGAATAGAGAATAATAACTTTAATTTCACATGGACAGTCCACCCTGTGGGGCCTTAACCTCCAATAGCCCAGTCACTGATGGAAAACTGCATGTATATTTGTGCAATTATGTTGTAAAGCAATTTGCTTTAATTGATTTATAAATTATAATTTTACTTTTCACTTCTATAAATCCTCTCCTCACCTTATCGTGGTGGAGAGGTTTGCGTGTTCCAGTGATCTCAGGAACTATGTTGTTTGGGGCTTTATGCCCCTGGTAGGGTCACCCAAGGCAAACAGGTCCTGGGTGAGGAACCAGACGAAGTGCGGTTCAGAAAACCCCTATGAAGAGAACAACTTTGGAACCACGGTTTCCCTTGCCCGGACGCGGGTCACCGGGGCCTCCCCCTGGAGCCAGGCCTGGGGGTGGGGAATGATGGCGAGCGCCTGGTGGGCAGGCCTACACCCATGGGGCCTGGTCAGGCACAGCCCGAACAAGGCACGTGGGTCCCCCCTCCAATGGGCTCACCACCCATGGGAGGGTCCGTAGGGGTTGGGTGCGATGTGATCTGGGCGGCGGCCAAAGGGAGGAACCTTGGCGGTTCGATCCTCGGCTACAGAAGCTAGCTCTAGGGACATGGAATGTCACCTCTCTGATGGGGAAGGAGCCTGAGCTGGTGCACGAGGTTGTGAAGTTCTGGCTAGATATAGTCGGACTCACCTCGACGCACGGCTTGGAATCTGGAACCTTGAGGGGGGACGGGCCCTTTTCCACTCTGGAGTTGCCCGCGGGGAGAGGCGCCGAGCGGGTGTGGGCATACTTATTGCCCCCAGGCTGGGTGCCTGTACATTGGGGTTTACCGCAGTGGACGAGAGGGTAGCCTTCCACTCTGGAGCTGCTCACGGGGAGAGGTGCCGTGCAGGGGTGGGTATACTTATTGCCCTCTGGCTGGGCACCTATACATTGGGGTTTACTGTACTGGACGAGAGGGTAGCCTCCCTTCGCCTTCGGGTGGGGAGACGGGTTCTGACTGTTGTTTGTGCTTATGCGCCAAACAGCAGTTCAGAATACCCACCGTTTTTGGAGTCCTTGGAAGGGGTGTTGGAGAGCGCTCATCCTGGGGACTCTCTTGTTCTGCTGGGGGACTTCAATGCTCATGTGGGTAATGACAGTGAGACCTGGAGGGGCGTGATTGGGAGGAACGGCCCCCCCGATCTGAACCCGAGCGGTGTTTTGTTATTGAACTTCTGTGCTCGTCACGGATTGTCCATAATGAACACCATGTTCAAGCATAATGGTGTCCATATGTGCACTTGGCACCAGGACACCCTAGGCCTCAATTCGATGATCGACTTTGTAGTCGTGTCGTCGGACTTGTGGCCGCATGTCTTGGACACTCGGGTAAAGAGAGGGGCGGAGCTGTCAACCGATCACTACCTGGTGGTGGGTTGGCTCCGCTGGTGGGGGAGGAAGCCGGCCAGGACTGGCAGGCCCAAGCATATAGTGAGGGTCTGCTGGGAACGTCTGGCGGAATCCCCTGTCAGGGAGAGTTTCAACTCCTACCTCCGGCAGAACTTCTCCCATATCCCGGGGGAGGCGGGGGACATTGAGTCCGAATGGGCCATGTTCCGTGCCTCCATTGTGGAGGCAGCTGACCGGAGCTGCGGCTGTAAGGTGGTCGGTGCCTGTCGCGGCGGCAATCCCCGAACCCGCTGGTGGACAGCGGTGGTAAAGGATGCCGTCAAGCTGAAGGAGGAGTCCTATTGGGCCTTTTTGGCCTGTGGGACTCCAGACGCAGCTGACAGCTACCGGCAGGCCAAGCGGGATGCGACTTTGGCGATTGCTGAGGCGAAAACTCAGGTGTGGGAGGAGTTTGGCGAGGCCATGGAGAACGACTTCCGGACGGCTTCGAGGAGATTCTGGTCCACCATCCGGCGGCTCCGGGTGGGAAAGCGGTGCAGCATCAACACTATTTATGGTGGGGATGGTGCGCTGCTGACCTCAACTCGGGACATTTTGGGTCGGTGGAAGGAATACTTCGAAGACCTCCTCAATCCCACCGACACGCCTTCCGATATGGAAGCAGAGTGTGGGGACTTAGGGGTGGACTCACCTATTTCTGGGGCGGAGGACACTGAGGTGGTCAAAAAGCTCCTCGGTGGCCAGGCCCCGGGGGTGGATGAGATTTGCCCGGAGTTCCTCAAGGCTCTGGATGCTGTGGGGCTGTCCTGCCTAACACGCATCTGCGGCATCGCGTGGACATCGGGGGCAGTGCCTCAGGACTGGCAGACCGGGGTGCTGGTCCCCCTCTTTAAGAAGGGGGACCGGAGGGTGTGCTCCAACTATAGGGGGATCACACTCCTCAGCCTCCCTGGTAAGGTCTATTCGGGGGTCCTGGAGAGGAGGTTCCGCCGGATTGTCGAACCTCGGATTCAGGAGGAGCAGTGTGGTTTTCGCCCTGGCCGTGGAACAGTGGACCAGCTCTATACTCTCAGCAGGGTTTTGGAGGGTTCATGGGAGTTTGCCCGACCAGTCTACATGTGTTTTGTGGACTTGGAGAGGGCATTCGACCGTGTCCCTTGGGGAGTCCTGTGGGGAGTGCTCCGGGAGTATGGGGTTCCGGGCTTCCTTTTAAGGGCGGTTCGGTCCCTGTATGATCAGTGCCAGAGCCTGGTCCGCATGGGTGGCAATAAGTTGGACTTGTTTCCGGTGAGGGTTGGACTCCGGCAGGGCTGCCCTTTGTCACCGATTCTGTTCATAGCTTTAATGGACAGAATTTCTAGGCGCAGCCAGGGCGTTGAGGGTGTCCGGTTCGGTGACCTCAGGATTGGGTCTCTGCTTTTTGCAGATGATGTGGTTCTGTTGGCCTCATCGGACAGTAACCTCAGCTCTCACTGGAGCAGTTCGCAGCCGAGTGTGAAGCGGCTGGGATGAGAATCAGCACTTCCAAATCCGAGACCATGGTTCTCAGCCGGAAAAGGGTAGAATGCTCTCTCCGGGTTGGGGATGGGGTCCTCCCCGAAGTGGAAGAGTTTAAGTATCTCGGGATCTTGTTCACGAGTGGGGGAACGATGGAGCGGGAGGTCGACAGGCGGATCGGTGCAGCGTCAGCAGTCATGCAGGCACTGCATCGGTCTGTCATAGTGAAGAGAGAGCTGAGCCGAAAGGCAAAGCTCTCAATTTACCATTCGAACCATGTTCCTACCCTCACCTATGGTCATGAGCTATGGGTAGTGACCTAAAGAACGAGATCGCAGGTGCAAGCGGCCGAAATGAGTTTCCTCCGCAGGGTGGCTGGGCTCTCCCTTAGAGATAGGGTGAGGAGTTCAGTCATTCGGGAGGGACTCAGAGTAGAGCCCTGCTCCTCCGCATCGAGAGGAGCCAGATGAGGTGGTTCGGGCATCTGATTAGGATGCCTCTGGGACGCCTCCCTGGGGAGGTGTTCCGGGCATGTCCCACTGGGAGGAGACCCCGGGGAAGACCCAGGACACGCTAGAGAGACTATGTCTCTTGGCTGGCCTGGGAACGCCTCTGGATCCCCCCAGAGGAGCTGAATGAAGTGGCCGGGGAGAGGGAAGTCTGGCCTTCCCTGCTGAGACTGCTGCCCCCGCGACCCGACCCCGGATTAAGCGGATGATGATGGATGGATGGATGGATGGACTTCTATAAATATTTATTGATATGGATCATTATTTATTTTTATACACAAATTTCATTTTTCATCACCCCTAAAACCGCTGCAGCATGACTTTACTTTCTGTGTTGCATCCTGAACACCCAGGGTACCTCACATCCCTTTACTCAGGAATTTCACCACTTTAGCGCCCACGTCCTGTTCCTGACCTTAAACAAATACTGCATCTGTATCAGGTGCAAAATCTTTCTCTCTCCAATTTCCGGAGGAGCTATTCCCCAGCAGGGGATATGTTACACTCCAAGACACACTACATGATATTTCTTTCACTTTAGAAAACTGTGATCGACAATTGTGGTTTTTCAGTTACTCTGTGTGCATTAGACCCAAGGAATCAATGAACAAAACTCTTGAGGTTTCATGCATTACTACAGGCCATATTCAGCTCTCTGATTTGTTGGAGATTAGATATATACTCTCTGTTATACTTTTAGCAGTGAATCTCACACACAGGGTACAGGACGTGCTAGCAGAACAGAAGATTTAGTAAAACCAGAGACAGTTGTACTGAATGCATGTTTCTCAAAAGACACTGCTAACCACAGTGTGCAAATCTCATGTGAACTATTAACAACTCATTGTGTTTCCCACTATACTGCAAAAGCAAATAACTAAAATGCACATGAAATACAGTATGTGTCATGCCCGGCTCGTACAATCCTCGTGTGTGCCACCCCACTCTGATTATCCACATGTGCTTCCCCGATCGTACCCAGCTGTGTCTTGTTATTTTGATTGATCCTGTCTTTTTAAGTCTAAGTCTTTCCTGTGTCCGTTGTCTGTTATTGATGTTGTCCATGCCAGTGTTCCGTCCTACCTTGCCTGCTCCTTGCCCGCCTGCCCGAGCGATCGCCCATTTAATTAACGGCGATCGTGACAGTATGAATGAAAAATACAGTTTTTTCAGTAGATCTACTAGATTTATGTAGCACCCCAACTCCTATTCTGTGCCTTAAGGGACAAGGGACAATGGGAAAAGACTAAGGAGACAGGGGCTACGGGTTTGAAGGTCAACTGTAGTGTCAAACAAGAAATGTCAGCATGAATTTGTTTGCTAAATGTTAGTCTAGGACCGTCTGTCATAAGAACAGAAATACTTGCTCTTGGCTTTGGTTAGTATAGGAGGTAAAGGATGGAGGGAGATACTAATTATATTGTTAAAACTATATACTTAAAACTTTGAAACAAAACAAGGAATTTCAAACAAGGAAATTCTTTTTCTCTACATAATACAAATTAGCACAGTTCATGTGATATATTAACTCAAACCGTATGTTAAATAATAACGGCTACTGCTGCTAAAATAATTTATTTGACCACTTAGAATCATGTTGAAAATGAAAACACAATAAACTAGGCTGCTAAAATAAACCTTTAATATACCACACTGACATATTTTTCACTCTCACCAGCACATGTAGCACCCATCCAAAATGGGTAATGGGCAAAGAAGATGTCACTTATGGATAATGTAGCAAAATGATGTTACCCCTGTAACAGGAAAGGCATTGCCTTTGTGAAGGCCTTATGTAGGGACACTCTTTGGGGGGGGGGTAAGGCGTAGCCCAGCATGGGGGAACAAATTAGATTTCACTCACCTCAGCTCTGACAGCATAGCAAAGACTAACTATTGCTGTTTTATTACTGGTTAAAGGCATAAGCTTCAGTCACTTTCCGGTATATGACCTTGTGTTGTGACGGTGGTTATTGCTAAATATACCAACATCAGGAATTTAAAAAAATTCTGTAGGCTGTTTTTACCTTTGGGCTTCAAAATAAAGATTTTATTTGCCTCCTAAGATCACAGTGCTAGAAGAATTTTTCACATGATCACTTCAAAGAGCAACAATCACTGTAGTGTTTGCCAGCTGAAATGAGCGCGACCGAGCTGGTAGGTGGGTACAAGGTGGGGGACTACAGTTACTATGCAAAATGCTTTTTACTGTTTCATGAAAGAATATTTTAATTAAATATGTTTGTGAATTAATATGAATGAAAAGGACACTACCATTTTATTCTGTTTGTTACTTTATTCTGTTTGTACTGCTTTTTACCAGAGCATGCAAACTGTGTTTTACTGTGACTGTAAGAGGCTCCCATCATCGTTTATGGATTCATGTTTCATGTGATTGACTAGCCTGAAACGCCAGTGGATGGGTAATTATGACGGCATCCTTAACCAGCACAAGGCCGAGCGGGAGCTGAGCAGTGGAAACAATTCCATGGAGCCACGGGTGAGAAGTGAGCCTCCTGAGCTAGGAAAAGCACGCCTCTGCCTGCTGCTTTGTCACAGTGTGCTGATGTTCAGCAGACAGCTCGTATGGGGGGTGACTGTCACATGTGCACGGCATTTCAAGGAGGAAGTGCATTGAGGGAGACATTTCAAAGACATTCTGGATTTTTCTGCTTCTTTTTCCATTTCTTTATCAGTATAGGATATAGATCTTATAAGAGAAAATGATTTTTGCCAGTCAGACAGCTGTGCTTGTAAACAATGGTTATTCCACCTGTACGCATATGTTCTAAGAGATCAAATACTTATTTCCCTAGATAAATGACAAATTGGTTTGTGACTGTTACATAGTGATTTTTACTTGCTTTGTTAATAATCTTTTGCTGTTTAAATAAACATACCAGTGAAATTACAGACTTCTCAGTTCTTTATTAATGGGTCAACTTAAGAATTCAGCAAGGGGTCAAATACTTGTTTCCCTCACTGTATATATTTCCATCCATCCATCCAGGTTGTCTCACATACTGTAGTAGAGAGCCTGTCAGGTTCAGGCGCGATCGCTGTGTAACCGGTGATCGCTAGGGATGACGTCATCCGCGGATCCCGTATCCGGCGGTATGTATGAGACGCTGATTAGGTAAATGGGGGTGGTTCATGATGGCGTCTTAATTGGGTCAAAACAGTGGTACACCCAATGAATTGGGATCAGCGTGGATAAAAGCGGTGGGAAGCCGCTAGTGGGGGAGGTTCGATTGCTGCCGCGATACTTCTGCGAGCGACGGAAATGGTGGTGAGCGGTTGGTTCCGTGTCCCGGCTGCGGCATAAGGTAATGAGTAACAGGGGTTGGACGGGGTGGCTGAGTGCATTTCTGTTCTCTTCCGGGTATGTAAGGGCTGTTGATCTTCTTCCTAGGCTGGGTTCGGGGTGACAAGTGTGTCCGGGTCTACGCTGATGCTCAGGAGCTGGTCACTGCTGTTTTGCCTGTGTTTGATTTTGTTTTGTAAGATTATGTGCGTTGTACTGGCATTGTTGTGAATAAGGGGGGGGGGGCGTGGTTACCGGGGCTAACTGGGTGCTGGCTGGTATAGTAGGAGGTCTGGAGGGTAGTTCAGTCTCTTCCCCATTTACAGCGGAGAGCCAGTGAATGTGGTGCTGGAGTTTGGGGGTTGGAGGTTGTATTCTTGCACTGCATGGAGTGAATGTGGGGTGAGTGAGAAGTATTAACTCCAGGATGTGGTTTGCTGTGCTTTTGATATTAACTCCCACTTGGATATGTGTGCCCTTGGGGTGTATGTGTGTGGTGTCTCCCCTTCCTTCTTTTTCTTCTTCCAGGTAAGCACCTTCCCTGGCTGGCTAAGGGGTTAAGGCATGATTATAGTATTGGACCACCAGCACCTGAGTTTTGCTCTCAACCCCGTTTGTGTGTTTTAGTGGTGTCATATGCTGGTAATTGTTTACTGACTGGGAGGGTTCATTTTTAAATTATTGTTAATAAATTGTTTTAATTCTGGGATATGCGTCTCTGTGTGTTCATGCAAAGGGAAGTCGTGGGGTTAATTTGAAGTCCTGAGGGGCAGGGCCTCTGGTGGCGTAGTCGGGGTTACGTAACCTTGCAGCCCAAGGTTACAGCTGGGTAAAACGGTGATCGCTCAGGCAGGTAAGCGGGCAAGGAGCAGGCAGGTAGGCAGAATACAGGGAAAACGGGGATTTATTTGAGAGACGGGGTGTAGGAAACATCAGACATCAACTAACATCAATGACGGACAATGAAC